>NC_053027.1:88727858-88745080 GCF_003073215.2 Triticum urartu
CTCTCTCCCCCCCCCTCTCCCTCTCACCCTCTCGCGCTAAATACATGCATTGCCTGTCTAGCCCCCCAACCTCTCGTGCATGTGCACGCACGCACGTTGTATATCTAGGTCACTCCCTTGAGACTGTCTCACTCTTTCTTCCACACGGCGGGCCACACTCGCTCAATCTCGCTCTCTTTATCTGAGTCTCGTTCAACCTCGTTTTCTTTCACACACAAATGATATACCTCCCTGTTCGGGCCTCGATCGACATACTCTATACTCTCTCACGCAGATTGTCTATCTAGGTTAGTCCATCCAAACCGCCACCACTCTTTCGACCTCATGGTGGGCCACACTCACTCAATCTCTCTCTCTCTCTCTCTCCGTATGTCTCGATTGACCTCGCTCTTTCTCGGACAAAAACGATATATCACCATGTTGAGCCCAATTCGACCTATTCACATTGTATACTCTCTCACGCACATCGTCTATCTAGGTCACTCTCTCCAACCCGTCTCACTCTTTCAATCGCACGGCGACCCTATGTGATCGGTTGACCTTGCTTCCTCTCACGCACAAAATATATCTACACGTCTGTGACTGGATCATCTCTCAAGCTCTATCTTACAGCCCTCACCCTTGCCAAAAAGCTCAATCAGACAATATCTCTCCAGAGCATATATATTTGTTCAATGAATGTCAGACCACACTCACTTTGTCTCTCTATCTATATGTCTCTCGATTGACCTCGCTTTCTCACACCGTATCTTCCACGCGTTGAAGCTACTACCTCTCCATCCCTCGCAAAGCCGAAGCTATTTACATTGCGAGGGGCACTCCAACCTTGGATTAATTTGTGTAGGCATTCATTCCGGTCGGTTTAGATTATATTTTCGTAGCATTCGGCCCACAACTACTCCAATCACCGTAGCGGGTAATTAAGCTATGGGGAGCACCTAATATGAGCACCTGGGAGCCGTTGGATCTAAGATGCAGCGGCACACACGAGGCCTGAATGTTTTATTTGCAAAAAAACCTTTGGAGAGTTAGGAAATTGCGCATAATTACAAAGACTACTCCCAAGCCATTGGATCTCACTTCCAACGGTGTAAAAACTCATAACACCATAGTATCTAAGTTGCGGGGTGGATGTGATATTCTATGCCACTGTCATTTTTGTTCATAAACTTGCGAAAAAACGTGTAACTCGTGTTGTTACTTGTCTAACCGCGCAAAGTGTTTGTTCAAAAAAACCATCCTACACTGAAATATCGGAACAAAACACGGGGGTCCCACTTGTCATTAATCAAATTTGGACCTAAAACTAACAAATCTGAAAGACGAGATTCGAACTGGCAACCTAGACTACAAAGCGTAAGTCGATAGCCTGAAAAAACGAACGGTTGTTGGCTTTGTCCCATAACTTGATTTTATACAGTACTTGCATTGAGTAGAGTAGAGGGAGTGCCTCGTCAACACGTGCATGACCGTTATCTCACTTACTAGTGGGTCCCAGGTCTGCGATCTCAATCTCTCTTCTCTCCATCGTCTAACCTTTGCACGGCCACACACGAAGAGCGGCGCTAGCTTGCCATGGTGTTATTACAACTAAAAAAACATGGAAAATAGAAGAATCACCTAGAACAAGAGACGTTGTGGCTGGTCGAGATGGAGCTAACCACATCTATCCTTCGTGCCACGTTTGCATGATGAAGCTGTGTGGCTAGTGGGATGTTTTCAACCGACTGGCTGGGTCCCGAGGTCGAACCATAGGTACTCTACTACGTCTGATACAGTATATTTTTACACGCACATTTTTCCTCCATGCCGAGACGTGGCACACCCTACCGCGCTGTTTCGGGGTCCTCCCGGGTGGTGCACGCATATATTCTTCCTGACGTGGGACGCCCTACCACGCGTTTTCTGGGTCCTCCTCGGTCGTAGCGCCAAAGCAAGTAAATGAGTCGTCAAATCACGAAAGACCACCTTTCCCGCCGAGTACATCAGTGAAGCACGGTGGCTAGCTAGTTGGGCTAGTTCGACCGATTAGCTAGGCCGCCGCCACATTTGTTTTTTCACCCCTTTTTTTATCTACTTGCCGGCAGGTAAATTTAAATATCCACCGCAGCGTTGCTCTGGTGTTTGGGTGCGGCAGGATTTTTAATTTTTTGATTGATGGGAGCAGGCGCGGCAGGATTTTTAATTTTTTGATTGACGGGAGCAGGCGCGGCAGGATTTTTATTTTTTTATTGACGGGAGCAGGCGCGGCAGCAATTAGTCATGATGACTCCGCCTGTACCCACTGCTCCCTGATGTGAGAAGTCTTCGACTGGTGTTTTACCGTGGTGAAAACCAAAAGATTCCCCGCTCCCTCCGCCTTCCCGTATATTGCATTGCCTTTCAGCCATTTCGCCCCCTTTGCTTCCTCTCCCCATTGCTTCTACCTGGTGCCATGGCGGCGCAGCAGATCACGGAGTCCGAGGTGAGGCTCCTGACATAGGAGCTCCATGCCAAGGATGCAGAGCTCAGGGCCAAGGACGTGGAGCTCTGTGATCTCAAGGAGGAGAGGAGTGCCATGCTCCTCCGTTATGTGCGGGAGTTCACGGAGCTTCAAAAGCGGCAGGCATCCACCACAAAGATGCTCGAGGCATCGGCGGTGTTGCTGCAGAAAGCGGGAGATACGATAGGCCGTCAGGGGAGCCGGCTGGAGCGCGAGCAGGCTGATCGTGACGAGGTCCAGTATTGCCTCAGCCACTTGGTGAACCAAGTTGCCACGCACGTGTTGCGGCTGCGCGATGCCTACCGTCGTGCCAGTGCGACAATGCCGGCCGTCGGGCTAAACCCTCTGCATGGGCATGTCCATGTCTCGGCGCAACATGACCGTTGGATCAAACTCAGATGGTGCAGATCAGTCACTGTAGCACAAAGCGTGTGGGTGTGTTTGGTTGCATTCTCATCTCAATATAGTTGTTTCCTCTTCGTGTATTTTTGTCAACCTACTAGTGTGGACTCATGCACCCTTCATGCACTCTGCCAAACACCCAAAAGTGGGTCGAGAAGGGAACTTTTGCTCCCATCCTGTGCACCCTTCATACACCCTGCCTAACACTATTCTTGCTTCATGTGGTTCATGTTTCATGGAGTACTATAGCACCGTACTCTCCGTGCGCTGTGGACCTAGTTCTGTTAACATTGATCTCACCGTCCATTCTCGACTGGACAGTCGAAAAAGTGGTACTATGTTACATATAGGAGTAGTTGACATGCGCACAACATCATTTGTTATCATCATATCTTACTATACTAGCAACAAGATTGTGTAGTACTGACGTATGAACCACTGCACATGCCTAGTAGTAGGAGCACTGTGTATGTTCAAGTGGATGCCGTGTTTCGCACTCCTCCATCGTAAGAGTGGAAACGCTTGTTGTAATCATTTTTTTTCCTGAAAATCAGTGGACACGCTCTACCATGCGGATCCTCCTCCAGCCATGCACTAAATTACTCACTTTCGCCGACGTGTGGGACAGCCAGCATCGGGGTCCACCGGCCATGCACTAAATTACTCCGTAGTAGAGTGACGGTAGACTACCCCGATCGAAGCGCCGCAGTAATGCCCAATGAGCCGTCAAATCACAAAACCCCCTCCTTTCCAGCAGTAAGTTGGACGGACGAAGCAACCATCATTTCACTCTTCTCTCTCAGCTTCATCTCTACCCAACCCTCGCTTCTGCCTCATCTTTTTCCTCATTTCTTCAAGAAAAGCCCGACCTGCTTCTGCCATTGTTCTTCTCTCCCAAAGAAGGAAAAGTGAGCGCATGAATGGTGTTGATTCTGGCCAAGGCCCGGTCTTGCAACCTCGAGACTGATCCTATAACTCCCTCTCTTTTCTTCTTTTGGGTTTGTGATTATGGTTTCTTTTATTTTATTTCTATTTGGCAGTTTCTTGATGGACGCTGGAGCACCGGCCGAAGTGATGTCTATGGCTCCGGCCAAAACCGTCGAGGCTCATGGTACGAAGAACCGCAAGCACCCCGCCGAGACTACCGCAGACAAGCTCAAAGCCATCGCCCTGTCCAAGCCCCCCTCTTCGGGATCCCTCATTAAGCAAGTCCAGGTAATATCTCTTCTTGACGATCTTTTTCTCGATCTTGATCATGTTTTTTCATCTAACACACAGTACTAGTAGTAGTAGTAGTACAACTTTCTGGGTGATCTTGCATGTGATTTTTGTGTACCAAATGACGGTTCTAAATTTCTCTTTTGACCAAAACATGCGAGAGGTTGACACTGATTTCTTATAGATTACTTTCAACTACTCCCTCTGTCCCAAATTTCTTGTCTTAGATTTGTCTAGATACGGATGTATCTAATACTAAAATGTGACTTGATACATCTGTATCTAGAACAAATCTAAGACAAGAATTTTGGGACGGAGGGAGTACTTTATGAACATCAATGCTACCTTTTAAGAGGGTATATTTGCCTCAGTAACTTGTGTTATGGATATTGCATGTAATCCCTCTGCTCTCATGCCTTTGAAGACATGTTCTAGTGTCTTTGTTCACTCATTTCTGTGCGTATATGTAGTCATATATGGAGTATAATATCGAAAATCATCTTATATTCCTGAACGGAGGTAGTAATAAAATATGGTTTCTGTTTGAATTAGAACCAGGTCCGCGATGGAGATGAAGTTCTCAAAGTCATGCCGTGTGAACTGGAAGACCTGATGATGAGTTCTGCTGCTGAACTATCCAGCTGTTGTGTCCTTGTCGCCATGTGTCCTGAACTAATGTTTTCCTATAGCATTGTTGTAGCCATGTTCTCTCGAGGCTGTACTTGACCACAACAATTTTGGTTGTGCCTTCGATTACGAAGGGTGTGGTTCTTGTAAAGCTTCCCAACAAATCTGATGCGGCATGTCTTCATCATCATGTTTATGAGTGGAAAGACCACTCTGTTAGGTTCTCCAAGGTTGACAAGATGGTGATGGTGCATGTAGACATCTCACACGAAGTCCATGGCCTAGTCAGTTATGCGGGGTTCATCCCTAGGTCGGTGGCAAAAAATAGTCTGCAGAGTTTAGTTAGTGCAACTTTGCTTGTCTGTAGTAAGTACTATTGTTCAGTACTTGATTTGTGTTTGTGAACCCTGTATTGTTTATTAGTACTGCCGCTTTTGGTGTGTGGTCAGTCCTGAGAACGGTCTATGTTAATGTCTGTCCACTCAATTCGGTCTGTATATTTTGAAGTATCGATATCATATTTTTTGTGAGGACGGTCTATCAATTATGGTTACACTCCAATATTTGTATGCATTGGAGGGTTTATCGCACCCACCAGGATTTCCAGCCCCATGGATGTTCGGTCCATACGATTTGTCACGACCTTTGGACTGTCCTGCTTGTGGGAGTAGGCGGGGCCCCTGCATGCCACGCGTAGTTGGACGATCAATCTTCTGTTTAGTACTTCAACATAGTGATTTCCTGGTAAGGATTCACTCGTGTCACATCAAGTAAATCTTATTGATTTACTGTCTAAATCTTATTGATTTAATGTCATGTTTTCTTTCTTTTCCTGCAATTTTACGATGCAGGTTTTGCCATGTGACATTCATCACAGAATAAACCGTTTGGTTTGCTCTACGATGGCTATTTTTGCAGGTTTCACTTCTTATGTCGTGTCAGTAACGAAGGCACTGTCCATCACTTATATTACTGGAAAAAATTGGATCAGTCTGTTGTCTGAGTACAAGCTGAATCCCTATGATGAACTGCAGTTTGGTTTAACAAAAACGCCACAATTAGTCCTTCTCGCGTTTAAAAGAAATGAAGAAAAAGACTGGATCACGGTCACGGATCCTAGTCAAGTTAGAAAGCTGATCATAGCAGACCAGACACGATCGCGCTGTCTCGCACAGATCGAGCACCGACAGTTGCTCTAGCACTGACAGCGGCAGCAGCTCAGTCTGATCCAGCTGAGGATTGGGCACCGACCGCGTCAGCGAGATCAGTCTGATCTACCGGAGGATCGAGGCATCGACACCGGCCACCTGCCCGACACCGGCACCAGCTCTACAAGGAGCACCATCTCCGGCAGCAGCAGCGCTTCGGCACCTGCACCAACACTTGCACTGTGCATCTGCTCCGGCCCGTGCAGTTGCACCGGCAACAGACTGGGCTGCAGTTCGCACTTCATATACCAAAGTCCTTACAAAAACCGACATGTCCACCTTCTTGGTAAGCATTGGCCGCCCAAGTGCTTCGTTCTTTTTTCTTTCCATGTTGTTTCACATGATTCACTGTGTTGATCTAACTGTTTGGGTATGTCTTCTTGTTTGCAAACAGAGAATTCCTAGAGCAACGAGGGAGTCGTTCAACAATCCGGGCGACCGCGGCCAAGTTTCTCTTACCATGCGCAGCCTTGGTGTGAATGAACCTGCTCAATATATCGTAAGTACAAAGGATGGTCGCATGATGATTGATGCTAAAGGATGGTCAAGGTTCAAATCTAAATCATATCTTGCGGTAGGGGATGATGTCAAAATCGAACTTTCTCGGCAAGGAGAGCTGGTCCAAATCAACTTTGAAATTCTTCAGTAGCAGCACGCAACTGCCTAACTGATCTATCCTCCGAGAGATTTTGATGTAATAATCTGGCATGGTGAAACAAGTGTCCTGTGTGTATAAGTAGTACGATAGTATTATTTATCACATGGTATATCGTTGATAGAATTGCAACTCTGATTGTTGGTTAGGAACTGTCATTCGATTCCATTCCAATAGCTGACGTGCTTTATTCAATTTTGTGTATTCGCCTTGCGACAGCATCTAAAACCAGTGCCGTACCGATTGCTTGCAATATGAAAAGCGCTGAGGTAGAACACATGGGCCCCCAAACATGCAGGGTCGGCCTGCGGCCCAAAGTCCAGAACCTGGTTTCGAGAAGCACTAGCTCAGTGCAGAAGTGGCGTCCTCCTCCTGCTGTGGGTTGGGCGAAGATGAATTTTGATGCTATGTTATCTCGCAATGGTGAAAGGGGAGCCCTGGCAGTTGTGAGCCGGGATCATACAGGCTTCTTCCTTGGAGCATCGGCACTGGTGTGCGAAAGTGTTACTGATCCAGAGATCCTAGAGGCAATGGCATGTTGCGAGGGGCTATCTCTGGCTATTGACTTAAACCTGCAACAAGTTCAGATTAGCATCGATTGTTCAGCAACAGTCAAGCATATCGGAGAGGCATACTTGGGGCCCAGCAAAGTTATTATGGACAAGATCAAGATGAAGAAGAATATGTTCCAAACCATGGAGATCATACATGAAAAACGCGAGTGTAATGTTGAAGCGCATGTGCTCGTAAAAGCTGCTACTTCTTTGCCCTATGGACGCCATATTTGGCTCACGGGAACCCCCGAAATTATTTGTATACCTATGACTGTTAATCTTCAATAAAGCAGCTTTTATCCCTCAAAAAAAACATCTGAGTATTATATTCTCAGCTGAACCCCCATAATGCCCGTGCGTTGCAGAGGGAGTATTTTTCTCGGCAAGGTGAGCCTGTGATATAAAAGATTTGTATATTTCTTTACAGAGGGAGTATCTCTCTGTCAAAAAATATATTTATGTGTAACTAGTTACTCCTGTCTTTCTACTTCCTTTCGCTGATATGTGGGGCAACCGGCAACGGGGTCCACGTGCCATATGCACAAATTAGAGTGCACAACTTCACGGTAGACACACCCCGGTCGTAGCGCCGCAGTAATGCCCAATGAGCCATCAAATCACAACCCCCCCTTTCCAGCTTTAGCAGTAAGCTGGACGGACGAAGCGGCAATATTTCACTGGGCCTGAATCCCTTCTCCCTCGTCTGCTTGTTCAGAGAAAACCCCCTCTCGGCGATTGCATAGGGTTTTCTCATGGAGAACCAGGTACGAATTCTTCATCCATCCCCGATAAACCCAAGTCCCTTGGTCGCAGGTAATCCTAGGATGGCAGCCGCCGCCGTTGATGCATTTTTCTTCCTACTGAATCTAGTGTGTTTCATTTGCAGTGCCCAAAGTGCGAGTACCCTACAGGTTTCTGCGCCCTCGGCGAGACGCCACACTTGTTCCTTCTCATCCTAACACAGCATTTTGGAACGCGCACAGTGTGTTCCTAGAATGCTCTTTTCTATCCGGGAGGGTGGGGGTTTTTTGAACATGTTGTGTTCGCATATTATTTTCTGCAGTGTATTATTTGCTCTGCCAGAACACATGTACTCAAGATGCTCGGCCTTGCCATAACTGAATACACTAGTTTAATGGTCACAGTGAAGACAAGCTATGGATATAAGTTCCGAGTTGGGTTCATGAACCAAGAAGATCGCTGCTTTTTTATGGCCGAACTTGGATAAACTTTCTCAAGTGTTACGGACTGAAAGTTGGCGCACGAATGTTGATGGAAATAGCAGAACCTGGTCTCATCTTCACTGCGATCTTCCACCCCGACGTCATTCCAATTGTTCATCCATGTTAGTTTTGTATCTGGTTCTTGCTTGTTGCCTCAATTACTTCTTAATCCACCTATTCTATCTAACTAATCACAATTTAACTTTAGAAGTAGCAACGAATCTCTCACGAAGATGCTACTTCTAACTAATATTTTCTTATAATTGGTGGCACGTGTAGGTTTTTTCAGAGTAAAGCAGTCTGCTCGTTTGTTCCTCTCTAATACCTCGGCTGTTACTAATGGCACTGAAGTTGATTGGATCGACATCCACAAGTTCCTACACTTTATTGATCGTCTTGAGGTCCTTGTGGGGCGTTTCAATGGTGGAAGGCCACGTGGGATATGTGTGCCACTGCTGCACTCGTTGAACAGGTCTCTAACACTAGTAGAAAACGGAGCTTTAGCACCGGTTCGTAAGGGCCTTTAGTGCCGGATCCATAACCGGCACTAAAGGGTAGGCACTAAAGCCCCCCCCTTTAGTACCGGTTCGGCACGAACCGGTGCTAAAGTGCCACCACGTGGCGTGAGCTCACGCCCTGGTATGGGGGACCTTTAGTACCGGTTGGTGTTACCAACCGGTACTAAAGGTTTTTTTGAATTATTTTTTAAAAAAATTGGAAATTTTTTTTGATTTTTTTTCGATTTTTAATTTTTCTGAATTATTTGATGATTTAGTCTCTAATCACCTATTTTAACTGCTCAAGTGTGGATCACTCATTCCATTTCCGAGTCTGCACTTATTGTTTTCCTGACAATAGTAAGATGTCAATCCTATTAACCCTCAGGAGTTTAGCTTGAGCATGAAGTCACACATTTCACTGTTTGAGTTTGAAACTATTATTCTAAAAAACAGTAATTATTTAGTAACACTAATATTTCTTGAATAATTTTGACCATAGTTTGACCACAGTTTGACCAGATTTGACCAAAATTCAAAAAATTGAAATAATTATTTAGTAACACTAATATTCTTGAACAATTATGCAGTAACATTAATACTTCTTGAATAAGTAGTTTGACCAGATTTAACCAAATTTTTTTAAAAAAACTGAAATTTGACCATATCTTTTTTTCCTTTTGGAATTTGAGGATTCTAAAAAATTCCAAACAGGCCATAGGCCGTCTCCATCGGATGCGGATTTTTGTGCTGAATTTTTTGATATATTATACGTTTTTTTCCGACATCGTATGCAAAAGTTATAGCCGTTTTACATTTTCCCTACACTTTTTGCAAAACATGTCCAAATTGTAGTTTTCAAATTTTCCTAACTAGTAGATGTAGTAATATAACTACCTCTTGAAGGATTTTATTTTTTGAAGTTTTTACCATTTTCTTTTGATTTTTTTAGAACTGAAATGGCGACACACGGGGGGGTAGAGTTTGAAAATTGCCCTATAGTGCTGGTTTGTGTCAGAAACCGGTACTATAGGTCAGACCCCTTTAGTACCGGTTCGTGCCACGAACCGGTACTAAAGGTTAGACCTTTAGTACCGGTTCGTGCCACGAACCGGTACTAAAGGTGATCGTGGGGCCCTGGCCTGACGCGCCACCACCCCTTTAGTATCGGTTCGTGCCATGAACCGGTACTAAAGGTTCAACACGAACCGGCATTAACACAAATCCGTTCGAACCGGCACTAATGGTATCATTAGTACCGGGCCTAAATCAAACCGGCACTAATGTGCTTCACGTTTGACCCTTTTTCTACTAGTGTAACTGTGTCGAGAAACTTATGGTATGAGCTATTTTCTGTTATATATGTTGTTCATAAACTATTGCTTATACACAGTTTTACAGCTGTGATCTTCTTGAAACAGGAACTGATGAGTTCTATTGTTCTTATTGAGGGAGTCCTGGATTAGGGGGTGTCCGGATAGCCGGACTATACCTTCGGCCGGACTCCTGGACTATGAAGATACAAGATTGAAGACTTCGTCCCGTGTCCGGAAGGGACTTTCCTTGGCATGGAAGGCAAGCTTGGCGATACGGATATGTAGATCTCATACCATTGTAACCGACTCTGTGTAACCCTAGCCCCCTCCGGTGTCTATATAAACCGGAGGGTTTTAGTCCGTAGGACGAACAACAATCATACCATAGGCTAGCTTCTAGGGTTTAGCCTCTCTGATCTCGTGGTAGATCTACTCTTGTACTACCCATATCATCAATATTAATCAAGCAGGACGTAGGGTTTTACCTCCATCAAGAGGGCCCGAACCTGGGTAAAACATCGTGTCCCCTGCCTCCTGTTACCATCCGCCTAGACGCACAGTTCGGGACCCCCTACCCGAGATCCGCCGGTTTTGACACCGACATTGGTGCTTTAATTGAGAGTTCCTCTGTGTCGTCACTTTTAGGCCCGATGGCCCCTCCGATCATCAACGACGATGCGATCCAGGATGAGACTTTTCTCCCCGGGAAGATCTTCGTATTTGGTGGCTTTGCACTGCGGGCCAATTCGCTTGGCCATCTGGAGCAGATCGAAAACTACACCCCTGGCCGTCAGGTCAGATTTGGAAGTTTAAACTACACAGCGGACCTCCGCGGAGACTTGATCTTCGACGGATTCGAGCCGCAGCCGAGCGCGCCGCGCTATCACGATGGGCATGATCTAGCTCTGCCGCCGAACAGTGCCCTGGAGGCTGCACCCGCATCAGCTCCGACCCTTAATTCGGAGCCAACTGCGCCAATCGAGGATGGGTGGTTGGACACCGCCTCGGGGGCTGCAATCTCTACTGCGATTGAGCCGAACACCAGCCCTATTCTCTGCGAAGCCCATGACTCCAAGGAGCCGGACTCCTCTCCAGACTCCGAGCCCTCCGCGCCCCTACCGATCGAACCCGATTGGGCGCCGATCATGGAGTTCACTGCCGCGGACATCTTTCAGCACTCGCCCTTCGGCGATATTCTGAATTCACTAAAGTCTCTCTCTTTATCAGGAGAGCCCTGGCCGGACTATGGTCAACAAGGTTGGGATGCGGATGATGAAGAAATTCAAAGCCCACCCACCACCCACTTCGTAGCCACTATCGATAATTTAAACGACGTGCTCGACTTCGACTCCGAAGACATCGACGGCATGGACGACGATGTAGGAAATGAACATGAACCAACGCCTATAAGGCACTGGACAGCCACCTCATCTCATGATGTATACATGGTGGACACACCCAAAGGAAGCGACGACGAGGACACAGGGATGCAACGAGGGATCATTCACTCGAAAAGCAATCAAAGCGGCGACGTAAGCGCCGCTCCAAGCCCCGCCTCGACAGAGACAGCAGCCATACAGACCCAGCCATAGAGCAGGACGAGCCGGCGGACAACGAACATGCCTTCGAGCAACCGTCCGAACAGGGCAACTTGGGTAAACAAACCGAACACCCCGTCCCCGGCGAAAACAACAGTCCGGACGACCTTACGCCGGATAGGCTCATGGAGCAGAAGAACCTCTACGAAGGGCTCATCGCTAGTAGCCTGAAAAAGCAGAAGCGGAAGCTCAAAACTGCGGAAGATGCACTCAGAATCAGATGGAGCAAAGTACACAACACCGCAGACAAATATGGCGGCAGTCGCCGCACAAAAAGCTATCCAAAGCGAAAGCTACTGCCTGAATTTGACTAGGAGGCCTTAGAGCCCCCGCAATCAAAAACTAGGAAAGCCACCCGGTCGGATAGACGACCGCATGGACAGCATGGAGCGGCAAGCGGCGACGCACACAAGCCGGCACGCGATCCACCAAAGGATCCACATCAAAAAGATGGCCTAGCCAGATCTATCTACGGGACAAGAAAGCAAGCTCTAGTAAGCAATGCAACACAACAAATATCCGAACATCACGGCACACCCAAATACAGGGGTGCCGCACACCCCCTATGTTTCACCGATGAGGTGCTGGACCATGAATTTCCAGCAGGATTCAAGCCCGTAAACATAGAGGCGTACGACGGAACAACAGACCCTGGGGTCTAGATCGAGGATTATATCCTCCACATACACATGGCCAGAGGAGATGACCTCCACGCCATAAAATACTTACCCCTCAAGCTTAAAGGGCCAGACCGGCATTGGCTCAAAAGCCTTCCCGAAAACACCATTGGAAGTTGGGAAGAGCTTGAGGATGCTTTCCGGGCAAATTTTCAAGGGACCTATGTCCGCCCTCCGTATGCAGACGATCTCAGTCACATAACTCAATAGCCCGGAGAGTCAGCCCAGAAATTCTGGAACAGATTTCTTACTAAAAAGAATCAGATAGTCGACTATCCGGACGCCGAAGCCCTAGCAGCTTTTAAGCATAACGTTCGAGACGAATGGCTCGCCAGACACCTCGGCCAAGAAAAGCCAAGAACAATGGCCGCATTAACAAGCCTCATGACCCGCTTTTGCGCAGGAGAGGACAACTGGTTGGCAAGATGTAGCACCAGCGACCCAAGTACATCCGAAGTTAGGGATGGAAACAAAAAACCCCGACGCAACAAGGACCAGCGCCGGAATAAGAGAAACAGCCCAAAGAGCACGGCGGTCAACACCGGATTCAAAAGCTCGCGGCAGAATCAGAGAAAGCCGCCCCTCAAGGATAACAAGGATGAGCTAACCAACTTAAACAAAATCTTGGACAGGATATGTCAAATACACAGTACTCCCGGGAAGCCTGCGAACCATACCCACAGAGATTGTTGGGTTTTCAAGCAATCCGGCAAACTCAACGCCGAACAGAAGGGGCTCGACACACCAAGTGAGAACGACAACGAACCCCACAAGCAGAGCACCAGGAAACAAAAGGATTTCCCACAAGAAGTCAAAACAGTAAACTTACTTCACGTGATGAACAGAATGGCGCCAACAGAGATACGCGCCATACGGCCTATCCCAAAGGAGTCTCGCCCATGGTTGTTAAAACCGATCACCTTCGACCATCAGGATTACTCTAGAAGTATCCGGAACGCAGGCTCGACTGCCTTGGTATTAGATCCAATAATCGGCGGACTCCACTTTACAAATGTCCTGATGGACGGCGGCAGTGGTCTAAACCTGTTATACCAGGACACAATCCGCAACATGGGGATAGACCCAACAAAAATTCGCCATAGCAAAACCTCCTTTCAAGGGATAATGCCAGGCCCGGATGCCCGATGCATGGGTTCTCTCCGGCTAGAAGTTATGTTCGGCTCCCCCGATAACTTCCGTCGTGAACAGCTAACTTTCCACATCACCCCATTCTCAAGTAGCTATCAAGCACTGCTAGGATGCGAAGCTTTTGCCCGCCTTAACGCAATACCGCATTATGCATCTCTCACGCTTAAGATGCCCGGTCCACGAGGCATCATCTCATTAAAGGGAAAACACTGAGTGTTCCCCCGCGCGGAAGACAGTGCGGCTGCCTTGACAGCCCCACAATAAAGCGGCTTCACCAGCCAAAGCACCTAAACAGGTCGTCAAGACCACGGACACGGCTAGACGAGTCCGGCATAAACATACAATTGATAAAGGCTTAATAGCCGTATACTCCTGTACTAGGGGCTCCGCGCATACAAAACAAGAGACAATAAAGCTCAATTTTACCCATTTCAATTTATACTTCGTTTATTCGGTATAACTCATGTTCGGCACGATCTTTCCTAAACTAAGTTCCTCTCTTTTACAGATGAACACCGTGCTACGCCCGTCCAGGATACGGCACAACGGAGACACAGGCGCAGACGTGCAGCAGGGACCCGTTCCAAAGATTCTTTTCAGATTAAGACCCTGCGTAAACCTTTTTTACGGTATCTTGTTGATACACATCCCCTGGTTTCTTGGTATAACCAAGGAGGAGGCTGGCATTTTGGCTTGTGGCCATGTCAGAGTTTTGCGCGTACCTGGACACTAGGGGCTTATTACTAAGGGCGTTATCCCGCCCGCCCTCATAAAGACCGAATACCTTAGGGAGTGTTCGGCGTCGCGAGTTTGGCCTTATATGCATCAGCTCCGAATCATGTCTTTGGTCAAATGTTGGGTTTGCCCAGCTACTGTGTTTTGCTACCTTACGTTCCGCTCTATCGGCTAAGGCGGCACCAGGAGAACTACTGCGATTGTGCCCCGGTTCGGCCATGCGAGCACCTCAGTAGAGAAAGCCGAAAACTGACTGTCATGATATAGCGTGAGACTGGTCAACCACTCGATGACTTACTGGAATCTTTAGGATTCCTCTGCTTAACGAAGGGCTGCTTCCCGGCCAGGCACATACGTGCCCCGAGTTCAGGCGAGCGCAGGCGCCACCAGGGGCTATATAAATAGCCTCACTGTCAAACTCCTATGGCTAAGTGAAAGTGTTAAAGCATCATAGTCCGATTGCCTAGTTCGCTGCGCTATCACCTCCTTTGTAGGACCAAGACGTTGGATTAAGTGTGAAAATGCGCCTTCTACGAACACCCCCGCATTATGTGCGTGGGGGCTGAAGCCGACGACTGCCATCTTTCAAATTATATATACATATATGTTAAACGGCCGCACAGGAGGTATTATAATACTTGCAAGCACAAGTATAAAAAGCTTCTACAATTTATCAAAATATCGTTTTACAATAATATATGCTATTCGAATATAGTATCCTTCGAGCACTATGTCTCTATTAAACGAGCGCCTTGCAGAACTTCCTGAAAATAGTGCTTGGCAGGTACTCGGCTTCCATCCGAGTCTGGGGATGCAACAGCGGTGGCCTCCATTTCCGCCCAGTATGTCTTCACACGGGCAAGAGCCATCCGCGCACCCTCTATGCACGCTGACCTCTTCATCGCATTGATACGCGGCGCCGCACCAAGGAACTGCTGCACTAAGTTGAAATAACTTTTCGGCTCTGGCCTCTCTGGCCACAGATGACTCATGACATACTTCATGGCGAGTCCGGACAACCTATTTAGCTCGGCCCATTCGGCCAAACGATCGGCTAATGACAGTGGACACTCCGGATTGTGGAACTGCGACCAAAAGAGCTTTTCCACTTCGCGATCTTCTTGATCTCGGAAGTGTTCGGCCGCATCCGCGGCACTCGCTGCCAAATCCAGATAGGGGTCCGCTGTACTCCACATCTGGTCTAACGGAGCATGTTTAGGATCACAGAACTTCCTCCGCAGCATAAAGGGCTTTCCAGCCGCCATCTCTCCGGCCTGACGCAGCTCCTCCTTCATAGCTCTCATTGCAGAGCGAGCATCCTTGGCATCGGAAACGGCCTTCTCCAGGTCCGTCTGTTCCGCCCGATCTTCTTTTTCAAGAAGCTTGCAGCAGTCAGCAGCGTTCTTCAGCTTCACGGCCATCTCGGCCATTTCCTTCTTGCTTTGGCAGTGAGCAGCCTGTTCAGCTTTTAGCTCTTCAATTGCCTTTCCGGCGGCCGCATCACTTTTCCTGGCTTGCTCCTTGGCTCGGGCAAGTTCCGCCCGCAAGGCTTCAACAGTGGCAGCTCCATCTGCAGTCATAACATGTTGAAAACACTGGCATCATACTCTTCCTATTTGGCATTTACCAGAAAAGGATACTTACCCTGCGCCTCGTCAAGCCTTCTGTTAACAAGCTCGATGTCGGCATCTGCCACGTCAAGTTGCCGCTTTAGCTCGGCAAATTCATTAGTCTAGCTTGACACTGGACACTTCGCCACCTACGTATGAAGGCGGCATATTAGACCTGAGATTATGATCCTCTGCGCGCCGTCACTTTTGACAACGCACAGAGTCTCAGGGGCTACTATCTACACAGGGCGCATCTTATTTATGCGCAACTGTCCAAAAAGGGTACATTATTTCGCATACCTCAAAACCTGTCAGCAAACTCCTGACGGCCTCGTGCAATCCGCTCTCCGCGGATGAAATCCTCTCAATCACCGTACCCATCAATGCACGGTGCTCCTCTGAGATAGATGCTCGCCCTAGCAGATCCTTCAGCCCCTCCGACCGCGCACCAGACGGCGCCGGACTCGTCCGATGGCCCCTTTCAAAGGCCGGACGCGGAGGGCTTTGGGGGGCCATATGACTACCTTCCAGCCCTGTCGGATTCGGAGAAACCCTCCGCGACGATACCTCAGGGTCGCCCGCCTCGCAAGGCGGTACGGCAAGGGGAGGCGTTCCGCTCTCCATCATCTCCGGAAGAAGATCCCTCGAAGACGAGCTCTGCTGAGAAGGGTTAAGGTCCGAGCTACAAGGTAAATTTTCGATTACTTTTCTCAGATATAGAGCAAGGATTCCTCTCGTTTCTTAAAAAGAAAAACCCTCTCTACTTACGGCTCGGTGGTGGGTTGATCCCCTTGAGGGCATAATTCGGCCGAAGTATCCCCCAGCACAGGACCCTCTGGCGAAGATTTCTTCCCCCGCTTTGAGGCCATGGCCTCCGGTTCTTCAGAGGCGGTCCTCTTCTTCCCCTGAGGAGAGGAATTTTTGATTCCTCCCTTCCAGACAACCTCCTTCGAGGAGGCTGTAGCTTCCTTGTCCCGTCCCTCACTTTCCTTTGAAGGCACAACCTCCAACATCCTGACTAGCATGGGACCCGGCGTGGTCTCGGGGAGGGGGACCGGACACCTGATTAGCTTTTCTTTCGCTATCCACTCCTGTTTAAAGGACAGCTCTTTTAGGGGCAATTTTATGATAAATATACGGATAGCGAGTCCGGGCACAAGGCTACTTACTTGAGTATCCGGACGATTGCAGCTCAGACCTGCATCCTCCATAGAATCTGGACACACTACTTGTGGTCCGAAGAACAATTTGTACATATCCACGGGCGTCAT
>NC_053027.1:88746080-88787248 GCF_003073215.2 Triticum urartu
ACGGAGTCTGATAGCTGGGCACGAACATCTTTCAGCTCGACGCCCAGCCTGGTGTTGGCATCTTGGAGAACGTTCTTCTCCCCCATCACCTTTAATAGCACCCTCTCACCAGCCTTTAGCTGGCGTAGGAGATGTTGCTTTTCCGGATTCAATCCGGCGCCATCTGCAATTTTATTTGTCAGATTCGCACCAAAGCCGTGCTTCGCAAAATACTTATCTTTCGAAATGTATATTACCAGAAGGGGCCTCCTTAGGCTCCCCTGCCGCGGCTATGTGGCCTCCAGTTGGGCTTTGCACTCTTCCAGCTCCTGGGACAGTAGGGAATTCTTTTTCTGTAAGAACCTGCATATCAAATGATCCTTAAACCAGTTATTCTAACTGTTTCAAGTCTCGGGGGCTACTGCTACATATATATTTACCAAAATTTTCTTACCCGTATGTCTTTTACATATTGCTCCGTGGCTCTGGCTAGACCATTTTGAGCGGCACGGAGGTGCGCATCTCCCGAATTGAAGGCATCTAATGCCTCTTGGGAGAAGCAAGCGTCGCGAAGAATTGTCCGGCGACGCCTGTGGTTCATGGCACTTTCCACCTCAGAGTTGGTGGCAGACAACCCGTCCGCATCCTCCGTCGGAGGAACGTCCGGCACGCGCCTTGCGTTCGCCTTCGCCCCGGACCAGGCTTTGGAGCCTGGCTGGTGGAGGCGCGATTGGCAGCCTCTCCGGATATAGTCCGGCGAGGTCTCTTTGTCCTGAAGGGGCACGAGTGTCAAATGTGCCTCGAAGGTATAACAACTGGGATAGAGGGGCGCGCCATACCTTTGCGCTGATGCCTCGGTCCGACTGCACCTCTTTTCTGCCCACGGGGCCCTGCGGCCCCTCGTTGGCTTGTCGCCGCAGGTTCGGCCTTCCGCCTCAACAAACCTCCCCTGCAAAGTTCGGTTGCAATCAGGAAATTGAACACGCATGGACGGACCCCTATCCGGGGTACTGGGACTTCGATCTCAGGTACCTGGGGCGTCAGGATTAGCCCTGGGTAATCGGCCGTAATGGCCACCAAGGTGTTGTCCTCGCTCAATTGATGGAACACTCCATCAATCAGCTCCACAGATATGTCCGGATCCTCTTGAGAGGCCGGGTCGAGAGACCGTCCTGGGTCCTCGGGTTGTGGAGGCGGGCTGCTTATTTCCTTAACAGCCCGGCGCAGTTCCTGCGTTGAGTCATCAGACTAAGTATTAACAATGGGAACACTAAACGGATGAGCAAGTAGATGCGACCACTTACCCAGCTTGGGGGATTGTGCATAGAATCCACCCTGTGGGTTGACGCGGAGAAATTCCTCCTCTTCTCCCTTGTACAAAGTGGACAAGATCTTTAATAGAGCGGCAACTGAATCTGGCCCTTTACGGCCGTAGCGGGTGGCGTCGTCCTCCCCGTTGAAATCCCACATGGGGTGGCTTCTATACTGAAGCGGCTGCACCCCCCGCATGATGCATTCGGCCATAACTCCGATCATGGTTAGTCCGGAATGGGCCAACAATCTTATTCGGCCCATCAGGTAAACGATGTTCCTGTCACTTTCCCTTTGAGGGCTCCGTGGACGCCAGCTTAGGCGCTTCTTTAAGGGAGCACTATCGAATTCTGGGAGGCCGATCCGGACAGGATCCGGCAGCGGGACGTCTTCTATATAGAACCATTCCGAGGGCCAATCTTCGGACGCCTTCTTTGGGGTTCCGGGACAGATATCCGGTCCCGGCGATGCGCCATACTTCGGCTCCGCCCACTTGATACATTGACCCTTTCTTGGAACGGGGCACGAGGCAAAATAGCTCCTTCCACAGTCCGAAATGAGCTTCAATACCCAAGAACAGCTCGCAAGGGCTACAAAGCCCGCGATATGCAATACTGAGGCAGGCGTGAGATGATGTAGCTGGAGCGTAGAACTCCAGCAGCCCCCGGAGAAATGGGTGGATGGGAAATCCGAGCCCCCTTATTAAGTAAGGGACAAGGCACACCCGCTCTCCTTTGGATGGATTAGGGGCATTCTCTGCTTGCTCTCCGCCGTTGTAGACGGCAAGACCGGCTCGAACCGGACCATATAGGCCGGGGTAGAAATCCCTTGGTCTGGAGCGTCACTAGTTCGCTATGCGGAGTGGAACATCTCTCCCAATATCCAGGCTTAGGGCTGGAAGGGCGAGCGGAGGAGTTGCGGCGGCTGGCCATGGTGGAATGGACCTTTGTCGGATGAGCTCTGATGAACACTCGTGGAGGGGAGAAGGTGTGGATTGGATGTAAATCCTCGTCCCCTTAAATAGGGCAGCTCATTTAAGCGGCTATGGGTGTGAACAAAAAAACACTCAGACTTTTCATATCCGTTTGACATGTGGGAAACAGCCATTATTGGGAGTAGAAGCTAAGGAGCGCAACATCTACAAGAAACCGGACTTTATTCAAACAGGTACACGGAATTTGGAGGAGAACCCGCCTTGCAATGCCGAAGACGATCTGCGCGCCGGACTTATCGTCATTGAAGCCTGGTTCGGGGGCTACTGAGGGAGTCCTGGATTAGGGGGTGTTCGGATAGCCGAACTATACCTTCAAGCCGGACTCCTGGACTATGAAGATACAAGATTGAAGACTCCGTCCCGTGTCCGGAAGGGACTTTCCTTGGCGTGGAAGGCAAGCTTGGCAATACGGATATGAAGATCTCCTACCATTGTAACCGACTCTATGTAACCCTAACCCTATCCGGTGTCTATATAAACCGGAGGGTTTTAGTCTGTAGGACAACATACACATCAACAATCATACCATAGGCTAGCTTCTAGGGTTTAGCCACTCTGATCTCGCGGTAGATCTACTCTTGTACTACCCATATCATCAATATTAATCAAGCAGGACGTAGGGTTTTACCTCCATCGAGAGGGCCCGAACCTGGGTAAAACTTCATGTCCCTCGCCTCCTGTTACCATCCGGCCTAGACGCACAGTTCGGGACCCCCTACCCGAGATCCGCTCGGTTTTGACACCGACAGTGACCAATGTCTTCAGCAGTGGTGGGGTCAACTGCTGGAATGTCTTCAGATTCAGGAGCCTCTGTGGAAGCAGGCTCATGAACTATCATCTGTCGTTCTTGATGCGAAGAGGCAAGAAGAGCAACCGAGATGGGCTCGACAACAAGGGGCTCTGTGGGAGCAGCCCGATCTTTCTTGGTTTTGCGCTTCTTCTTGGAGGGAGCGGCATCAGAAGCTTCAGGATTTTTCCTCTTTCTGGCTTCAGCCTCGGCAGCCCTTGTCTTCTTTAGTTCTGAAGCCACTGTGGGGACCTTAGGCTTCGAACCTGTCATACTGGCAGGGAAGACAATGGGATGTACATCCTGCCTTGCTGCTTCGGGTTCGGCCACAGCTGGCTTCTTCTTCTTTGGCTTGGCCACCATTCTGGGGTCGATGCCAGGACGCCCAAGAGCCTTGCGCTTCTCAGCTTCATTGTAGGCTTGCACGCACTTGTCAGCCAGACTCTTCATGCGCTCACGAGACCCTTTAGCTTCTTCATGTTTCTTGAGAAAGGCTTCCTTGAGCTCGTGCAGCATAATCTTGAAGTTTTTCACATCTTGCACGCTGAGCTTGGCCATGTGCTTCTTGAACTAAGCTTTCTCATAGTCGATCTTTTGCTTCAGTTCAACGATGCGCTGAGCTAGAGCTAAAGAAGCAATGGCGCTAGTGAAGGCGATGCTGAGGCCAATTGGAAGTTGTAGATCATCAAAGCTGAGATTGGGGGTTCAAAATCTCTCTCAACAACACACTTGTGGAGGATTGCCACGTCAAAGAGAGGCAAATCATTGAAGATTTCTGCTTCTTCCTTGCTCTTAATCAGTTGCTCAAGAGCGTCATCTGCAAGATCTTCATCGCTGGACAAATCAATGGCGTCATTGCGCAGAATAGCAGCAGTCAGTTCTTGGCTGGTGGGTTGCAAGCGCATCTTCACTCTCGAGGGCTTGGAGATGCGTGACAAATCTTCAGACTGCACACTGTGTTCAGGAGGTGCAGTGGCTAGAGGCTTCGCCTGTAAGACCTTTGGGGCAGGAGCAGGCTTTGAAGCTTTAGGCTTCTTCAGTTTCTTTGGCTTCGGCGGTGCAGGCGCTTCATCAGATTCAGCGTCATCTGCAGGCTCATCCACGGCTGTCCCTTGAACCATGATATGAGTGATGAGACCTTCCAGGTTGTAGAAGGGCCCAACAAGATTGGGTTCAGCTTCACGTGTGCCATCAGCACGAGGAGCAGAGGGGCCTGGATTGAAGTCTAAGCCATGTGACTTCT
This sequence comes from Triticum urartu, assembly GCF_003073215.2. NCBI lineage: Eukaryota > Viridiplantae > Streptophyta > Magnoliopsida > Poales > Poaceae > Triticum > Triticum urartu. The sequence continues at coordinate 88,750,395 of NC_053027.1, forward strand.
TGTTCTCTTTGGCCGAGTTCCTGGCAAACTGAAGGTTGCGCTTGAACAGATTATCATCGCGGCACCACAGTAATGAAGATGGGTCTGCATCCGCAGGCTGCGGTCCACGGACCATGCAAGGATAGAAGCCTTGTTCAATGGCTTCAGCTCTAGACTTGGGTTGAAGAATTCTGTATAGAATGTCTCCCCATGGTCGTTTGATGGCATTCTTCTCAGCATACTCCTGGGTCACGAACCTATACTTGAACCACTGTTCCGCCCAATATCTTCGAATCCATTGGATTTGAGTTTTTCGCTGATTGTAGTCCTCCTCTGGATCTGTCTTGTACAACTCATAGAGGTCAGGAGGCAAATCTCTTGAGGTGTTGCCACGACGCTGTCTGCCACCCTTTCTTGTAGGTTTCTCTGGTGCCATGAAGCTTAAACTGAAGGGCTTCAACACGTTTAAAGGCTTCAAAGGCTTCCGCTTTCTGGTCAAAGAGGAACTGGCTTCGGGAGAGTTAATGTGATGTTGTAAGAATTCTGCAAACGAATGCAGACTATGAGAACCAAGGGATTCTCCCACGGACATGTACCTATGACAGCATTAAGGTGCGAGGGAAGGGGAAGAGGTCATATGCATTCTCAGAAGATTTTGAAGATAAATCAGTTTAGAAGACAATGACCTCATAGTGCGAAGACATTCACTCATAGATAGAGAGTTGGTTCCAGACTTGTACGAATCCATGAATAAGTGCAAGTGAGGAATCTAACTTCTTTGTGAAGCATAAGTGAACATACTAGGCATATTATGAGATGCAGTATGAAATAGATCCAACTTGTGTGCATAGAAACTTCTTGTGGTAGAAAGTGATAATCTATAGGTTCAAAGGGGGCCATAAAAGGAAGTTTTATTTACCACATGAAGAACTGCTAGACGAAGTGGGAGAGGAGGCCGAGCAGTTCGATTGTCTGTGCCCTAACTTGGCGACGGAGGACACCTATGGCGACGACGAAGAAGAAGATGTCCGCGGCCGGCGTGAAGACGGCGTCGGTGAGGTCGCGGCAGCTAAGCGCTTCGTCACCGGCATCGTCGAGGGCTAGCGGTGGCGCTAGGGTTTGTGCGAGAGTGGAAGAAAGGAAAATGTCTGTGGTGGGGTGTGTATTTATAGGGATAGGGACGGCACATAGTTATTACACAAGTGCCCCTGGCGATTCACATCTGAGGGACACGTGGCTATCATGCAACACATTGGAGGTTGTTCCACGTTCCCACGCACGCCTGAATTGTCGGGTGGTCATTCCCACTTCTCCGGGTTTCAGGTGAAAGGATTTAGCATTGAAAACGGATTAATGTCTGTCTCCATGTCTTCTGCTGACATGGATGCAGAGAAGACATTTGACAGTGTCAATAGAATGCATATGATTTGGATAGATAGACTTAGGAAAGAAGCATAGAGGGGTTAGGGTCCGATCACATTCACTTAGTTCAAAAGATTCATCAAGAAGCCATAGCTATAAGTGAATGCTGTAGAGGACAGAAACCAAACCAAATCAGTATATACAAGAAGACAATCATATCAACATAGTGAAGATAATCATTAAGACAAGTTGAAAATGAAGACAAACCAAATGTGAAGACATAGAAAATGTAACTCCATGGGTAAAACACTTCAACCGAAGAATTTGGTGGTGGCGTTACCCGCCGTATAGGAAGTATTAGACTCAGACACGACGCACAATTATTGTGGCGCTCCGAAGTCAAATTCCACATTAATGTATTCACACTCAGAATGTAAGTCTTCATTTATTGAAGATATACTTTACTTCGTGTGTTGCACATCTAAGTCATCAACATGCATAAGTGTTAGGATGTGTGCCTGATCACAGGACATTTGAGGATTCCAAGATATTTAGCTCACACCGTAACTTGCAAAACCTCTTCTCATCCAAGGGCTTGGTGAAGATATCTGCCAATTGCTCTTCAGTGTTGACGTGTATGGTATCAATATCTTCCTTCACAACATGATCTCTGAGAAAGTGATGACGAATTTCAATGTGCTTTGTCTTCGAGTGCTGAACTGGGTTGTTGGCAATCTTGATGGCGCTTTCGTTGTCGCAGTAGAGTGGCACTTGCTTCAGGTGAATGCCATAGTCTTTGAGTGTTTGCTTCATCCATAGAAGCTGAGCGCAGCAAGATTCAGGAGCAATGTATTCAGATTCAGTAGTGGAGAGAGATACACAGTTCTGCTTCTTTGAAGACCAACATACAAGTGATCGTCCCAAAAAATGACATGTGCCTAATGTAGACTTGCGATCCACCTTGTCACCAGCATAATCAGCATCCGAGAATCCAACTAGATCAAACTCTGAGCCCTTTGGATACCATAATCCTAGTGTTGGGGTGTGAGCCAAATATCTGAGAATTCACTTCACAGCTAAGTGATGCGATTCCTTTGGTGCCGCTTGGAACCGGGCACACATGGAAACACTAAGCATGATATCTGGCCTAGATGCACATAAATAAATCAAGGAACCAATCATGGAGGGATATACCTTTTGATCGAACTCTTTACCATTGTCATCGGGACCCAGATGATGTTTGGCTGGCATTGGCATCGTGTAGCCTTTGCAATCTTGCATTCCAAATTTCTTTGGGCAATCTTTGAGGTATTTCTCTTGAGATATAAAGATGCCGTTGTGTTGCTGACGTATTTGAAGACCAAGGAAGAACTTCAGCTCTCCCATCATGGACATCTGATATTGTTCTTGCATCATATATCCAAACTCATCAGTGTATTTCTGATTGGTGTAGCCGAAGATAATGTCATCCACATATATTTGGCACACAAACAGTTCGCCATCATATGTCTTCATGAAGAGAGTGGGGTCGAGGGAACTAGGTTTGAAGCCTTTGCTCTTCAGGAAGTATTTGAGTGTGTCATACCAAGCCCTAGGGGCTTGTTTGAGGCCATACAGTGCCTTGTTGAGCTTGTACACCATATCAGGATGTTTTGGATCTTCAAAGCCAGGCGGTTGTGCAACATACACTTCTTCATCAATCTTGCCATTGAGAAAAGCGCTCTTCACATCCATTTGATGTAGAAGAATGTTATGATGATTTGCATAGGCCAGCAGTATGCGTATGGCTTCAAGTCTAGCCACAGGAGCAAATGTCTCATCGAAGTCAATCCCTTCAACTTGAGTGTATCCTTGAGCAACGAGACGAGCTTTGTTTCTGACAACTTGACCATGCTCATCTTGCTTGTTGCGATATATCCATTTGGTGCCTATTATATTGTGCTTGCGAGGATCAGGACGCTTAACCAGTTCCCATACATTATTCAGCTCAAACTGTTGAAGCTCTTCTTGCATAGCTTGAATCCATTCAGGTTCCATGAAGGCTTCATCAACTTTCTTGGGTTCAGATATTGAGACGAATGCGAAGTGCCCACAGAAATTTGCTAGCTGTGTTGCCCTTGAACGAGTGAGTGGACCTGGTGCATTGATGCTATCAATTATTCTCTCAATCTGCACTTCATTTGCAACACGAGGATGTACAGGACGAAGATTTTGCTCTTGCTGATCATTGTCATCGTTAGAAGGATTGTCTTCAGGCTGAGCATTGTCTTCAGGTTGATCAGGTGCGGAGATGATAAGTTCCTCTTCAGGCTGAGCTTCAGATGGTATGATTTCTCCAGTTCCCATAAGTTTGATTGATTCACTGGATGGAACTTCATCTAGCACATTTGGCAGGTGCTCTCTTTGCGAGCCGTTAGTCTCATCGAACCGCACATCCACAGTTTCAACCACTTTATAGTGAAAGAGGTTGAAGACTCTGTAGGAGTGCGAATCCTTTCCATATCCAAGCATAAAACCTTCATGTGCTTTTGGTGCAAATTTTGAAGTGTGATGTGGATCCTTGATCCAGCACCTGGCACCAAATACTCTGAAGTAACTGACATTTGGCTTCTTGCCAGTAAGGAGCTCATAGGATGTCTTGTTCAGAAGCTTGTGAAGATAAACACGGTTGATGATATGGCATGCAGTATCAATGGCTTCAGGCCAGAATTTTCTTGGAGTCTTGTATTCATCAAGCATCGTCCGAGCCATCTCAATAAGTGTTCTGTTCTTGCGTTCGACGACGCCATTCTGCTGTGGCGTGTACGGAGCTGAGAATTCATGTGTGATGCCCAAAGTATCAAGATATGTATCTAGCCAGTGTTCTTGAATTCAGTGCCATTGTCACTTCTGATGTGCTTTATCTTGACGCCATAGTTGTTCATGGCTCGATTGGCGAAGCGTCTGAAGACATCCTGCACTTCAGTCTTGTAGAGGATTATATGCACCCAAGTATATCTTGAATAATCATCAACAATGACAAAGCCATAGAGACAAGCAGTAGTAGTAAGAGTTGAGTAAGTGAGTGGGACCGAAGAGGTCCATGTGGAGCAGTTCGAAGGGTTGAGAGTCGTTGTCATGATTGTCTTCGAGGGATGCTTGGCCCTCGTCATCTTTCCTGCTTCACAGGCACCGCATAAGTGATCCTTCTTGAACTTGACGCCCTCGATGCCTATGACATGCTTCTTTCTTGCAAGAGTGTGCAAGTTCCTCATGCCAGCATGCCCTAGCCTCCGATGCCAGAGCCAGCATTCTGAAGCTTTTGCTAGAAGACATACGGCAAGTTGTGGTCCTGCTGAGAAATCTACCACGTACAAATCATCTTTCCGATACCCTTCAAACACTAGAGACTTGTCAGATTCCATTAGAACAAGGCAACGATATTTTCCAAACATCACAATCATGTTTAAATCGCAAAGCATTGAGACAGACATTAAGTTGAAACCAAGGGATTCAACAAGCATGACTTTATCCATGTGTTGATCCTTTGAGATTGCAACTCTACCTAGACCCAATACCTTACTTTTACCAGTGTCAGCAAATGTGATGTGACTTTTGTCAGATGGACGTAAGGTTGAGTCCATAAGAGACTTCGCTTGCCAGTCATGTGATTGGTACACCCACTATCAATAATCCATTCTGAAGCAGCTGGTGTCGTACCCTACAGTGCAGTTAGGGGGATAGGCTTCACGAAGAGAGTTTGTGAAGCAAAAACATTTGACGAACCAGTGGATTATTAAAGCTTAGATCGAGATTAGGACTGATAGGGCAAGTAGCAAGCGATTCAGGAACAAAGTACATAATAAGACCATTTGGGCATTTGATCTTGCGCCCTACAAGATGTTTAAGGTCCCCAGCAATAGTGTCAGACGATTTTGGTTTTCGGCTGGAGACCTTTCCCTGCAAAAGAGAGTTAAGCTTTCTTAGCCACCCACATCTTCAAGGGTGGCTTCGAAGCAATGAGTCTAAGTGCAGCATCTGAGAACTTTGGCTTTGGAGCCCTAGCAAAAAGTCTTGCAGGTGGACAATAGTACTCATAAGAATAAGCAGAATAGTTCTTGGTCTTATGAACATGGCGGTTTGATGAACCGCGCTCATATTCATAGGCCTGAGTATGGCTTCCCTGCAAAACATTTGCGTTAGTGTGACTCAGGTGAGTCCTCTGTCTGTATGAAGCCTTTGGACCGTATGAGCCTGTGGTCTGGTTTGTCTTCTTCACCTGTGGTGTCATGATGACATTCACAGGAAGATTCTCCAAACACCTTTTCGGCACCCAGATCTTCTTCATAGGCGGTCCATTCCTGCAGTTAGTACCAATATACCTGGCAAACACTTCACCATTCTGATTCTTAAACAGTTTATAGTTTGCATCAAAGGATTCATCAATAACAAATGGGGTTAGCACAAGTGAAGCCAGATAGGGTGGATGGATCTGCTGAAGGTTCCTTTGCAGCAACCCATGTGGTTTTGGGGTACTGCTCAGGTTTCCAGTAAGAGCCATCAGCATTCATTTTCCTTTTGAACCCAACACCCTCTTTCCTAGGGTTTCGGTTCAGGATCTGCCTTTTGAGGACATCACATAAGTGTCTGATGCCCTTTGAGACTTTTGTACATCCCTGTTTCAAGCAGTGTCTTCAACCTAGCATTCTCATCAGCAATAGCAGTGGTGTCCTCAGCAGAGGGGTTAGTTCCACATCAACAGTTGAAGATATTGCCAATAGTAGCAGCGTAGAACATTCAGCAACAGAAGTAGCGTTATCACGCTCAATGCATTTAAGACATGGTGGTTCAAATCCTTCCTTGAGCTGAACTGATCTGTTTGGCGCGAAGTGACTCATTTTCCTTTTTGAAGATCTTCATGAGCCGCTCTCAATTTCTCAAGATCTTGCTTCCTTTGAAGATAATCATAGGAAAGCCTTTCATGAGTTGTTGAGAGCGTTTCATGACGACTTTCAAGTTCCTCATACTTAACGTGAAGATTTTTTATGTCTTCAATTAAGGACTGAGATCGAGTCATTTCAGCGTTAACAGATCATCGCTTTTGTCTAACAGTTTTTGAATGTGTTCCATAGCTTTCTGTGTTCAGTTGCAATTTTAGCAAGTGTTTTGTAGCTGGGTTTGGAACACAATCAGAGTCATCGTCACTAGATGTTTGATAGTGAGTAGTGCGGTGTTTACCTTGGCACCGCAGTGCCATTGAAGCAGTAGGAAGGAGCGAGTAGTCCTTTGTCATTTGCATCGGTGTCGGTGATGAAGTTCATTGTCTTCAGTGTTGAAGATGGACTTGGCAACGTATTGCTGTAGCCAGACTCGCAACGCCAGAATCGGACTCCTCCTCAGGACTCCACCTCCGCCTCCTCAGAAGCGGACTCCTCCTCAGAATTCCATTCCTTGCCAACAAAACGCACGTGCCTGCCAGATGAGCTCTTCTTGTGTGATGAAGACTTGAAGACTTGGAAGAAGACTTTGAGTATTTCTTCTTCTTTCTTCTCGTCAGAGTCATACTCCTTGCTCTTCTTCTTCTTGTTGTTCTCATGTCCCACTGTGGACACTCAGAGATGTAGGTGGCCAGGTTCTTGCACTTTGACATGTTCTCTTCTTGTAGTCATGAGCAGAAGCTTCATCATTCCTTGAGCTTGATCGTGACGACTTTCTAAGGCCTTTCTTCTTGGTGAATTTTTGGAACTTCTTCACAAGCATAGCAAGCTCCCTTCCAATGTCTTCAGGATCATCAGAACTTCTGTCACATTCTTCTTCGCATGAGGAGACAGCCTTTGCCTTCAAGGCTCGAGTTCGCCCATAGTTGGGACCGTAGATGTCTCTTTTCTCAGAAAGCTGAAACTCGTGTGTGTTGAGCCTCTCAAGTATGTCAGACGGATCGAGTGTCTTGAAGTCAGGACGTTCTTGAATCATCAGGGCTAGGGTGTCAAACGAGCTGTCAAGTGATCTCAGGAGTGTCGTGGCGACTTGATGCTTGGTGATCTCAGTAGCGCCGAGGGCTTGAAGCTCATTTGTGATGTCAGTGAGTCGATCAAACGTGAGCTGGACATTCTCATTGTCATTTCTCTTGAAGCGGTTGAAGAGGTTGCGAAGGACACTGATTCTCTGATCTCTCTGGGTTGAGACGCCTTCGTTGACCTTGGAGAGCCAGTCCCAGACTAGCTTAGATGTTTCCAAAGCACTCACGCGGCCATACTGTCCTTTGGTCAGATGACCACAGATGATATTCTTGGCAGTAGAGTCCAGTTGAACGAACTTCTTGACATCAGCAGCAGTGACACCTTCTCCAGCCTTGGGAACACCGTTCTTGACGACATACCATAGGTCGACATCAATGGCTTCAAGATGCATGCGCATCTTATTCTTCCAGTAGGGATATTCAGTTCCATCGAAGACGGGGCACGCAGCGGAGACTTTAATTATCCCTGCAGTCGACATAGCTAAAACTCCAGGTGGTTAAACCGAATCACACAGAACAAGGGAGTACCTTGCTCTGATACCAATTGAAAGTGCTAGTGATCGACTAGAGGGGGGTGAATAGGCGATTTTTATGAAAGTCTTCAAAACATGTAAGTTTCGAAGACAAACGATAGAAATAAACCTATTACCATGCAGCGGAAGGTAGACTACACTAGGCAAACCATAGTCAAGTATTCAATGAAGTGAAAGCACAATGACTAATAGCAGCTAGGCAGTAAGGATCAGGTAGGAAGATATTGTGAAGCCAATCAGAACAAGTAATCACTCAGTGAAGCCAAATGGTGATGCAATCGTACAATGACTTCACAAGGACCAACAGTAAGTAAAGGGAAGGGAAGGATGAAACCAGTGACTCGTTGAAGACAATGATTTGTTGGACCAGTTCCAGTTGCTGTGACAACTGTACGTCTGGTTAGGGAGGCTGAGATTCAACTCAGAAGACCTCGTCTTCACCTTATTCCCCTTGAGCTAAGGACACCCAGTCCTCGCCCAATCACTCTGGTAAGTCTTCAAGGTAGACTTCCAAACCTTCACAGACTTCGTTCACCGGCGATCCACAATGACTCTTGGATGCTCAGAACGCGACGCCTAACCGGCTGGAGGATTCACAGTCCTCAAGTGTAATAAGTCTTCAGATCACACAGACAGGAAGACTTAAGTGATGCCTAACACTCTTTGGCTCTGGGTGTTTAGGGCTTTGTCCTCGCAAGGAATTCTCTCTCAAAGGCTTCGAGGTGGGTTGCTCTCAAACGTCAAAAGCCGTACACTAACTCTGAGCAGCCAACCGTTTATGGTTGTAGGGGTGGGCTATTTATAGCCACTAGGCAACCCGACCTGATTTGTCCAAAATGACCCTGGGTCACTAAGAACTGACACGTGTTCCAACGGTCAGATTTCAAACACACACGGCAACTTTACTTGGGCTACAAGCAAAGCTGACTTGTCCAACTCTGGACAAGATTTGCTCTCATAGTCTTCACTCGAAGACATAGGATTTTGGTTAAGCATCACTTCAGTCATTCTGACTGGTTCTCTTGGACCCCACTTAACAGTACGGTGGTTCCTATGACTCAACAAAGAAAAACACAGAACGACGAAACTGCTAAGTCTTCGCGCTCCATAGTCTTCACGCGATGTCTTCTCTTGTCATAGTCTTCAATGTGAATGTCTTCACATACCACCTTTGACTTCAATGTCTTCATACATTTTTAGGGGTCATCTCCGGTAGGAAAACCGAATCAATGAGGGACTTCTACCTGTGTTATCCTGCAATTCTCACAAACACATTAGTCCCTCAACCAGGTTTGTCGTCAATACTCCAAAACCAACTAGGGGTGGCACTAGATGCACTTACAATATCCTTTTTGTGGTATTCAGAGAGCAAAGTAGTTCTCCTCAACCTACAACCTACTGAAAATGTTTACTTTGAAATTCCTTCGGGTATGATAGAGAAACTGCTAGCTAATCCTTTTGCAGGAGATGGAACATTGCATCCCGATTTACACTTAATCTATGTGGATGAAGTTTGTGGATTATTTAAGCTTGCAAGTATGCCCGAGGATGTTATCAAGAAGAAGGTCTTCCCTTTATCTTTGAAGGGAAAGGCATTGACATGGTATTAGGCTATGTGATGATACTTGGGATCATGGAACTACAACGATTGAAATTGGAATATTCATCACAAAGTTTTATCCGATGCATCCAAACCAAAGAACAAGTATTACTGACATACACCACACCTGGAAACAAACCCAAACAAAGACCAAAGTAGAAGTAGTGTAATAGGCAAAGGTAACGTAGGCAAAAAGTATGTAGTGATGATAGCCAATACACGGAAAAGTAAATGAGCGAAGAACAATATATGGAAAGCTCGTAGGGAATGGATCGGTGATAGAGAATTATGTCGGGTGCGGTTCATCATGTAACAGTCATAACATAGGGTGACATAGAACTAGCTCCAATTCATTAATGTAATGTAGGCATGTATTCCGAATATAGTCATACGTGCTTATGGAAAAGAACTTGCATGACATGTTTTGTCCTACCCTCCCGTGGCAGCGGGGTCCTAGTGGAAACTTAAGGATATTAAGGCCTCCTTTTAATAGAGTACCAGACCAAAGCATTAACACATAATGAATACATGAACTCCTTAAACTACGGTCATCATCGGTAAGTATCCCGATTATTGTCACTTCAGGGTTAATGGATCATAACACATAATAGGTGACTATAGACTTGCAAGATAGGGTCAAGAACTCTCATATATTGATGAAAACATAATAGGTTCAGATCTGAAATCATGGCACTCGGGCCCTAGTGACAAGCATTAAGCATAGCAAAGTCATAGCAACATCAATCTCAGAACATAGTGGATACTAGGGATCAAACCCTAACAAAACTAACTCGATTACATGATAAATCTCATCCAACCCATCACCGTCCAGCAAGCCTACGATGGAATTACTCACGCACGGCGGTGAGCATCATGAAATTGGTGGAGGATGGTTGATGATGACGATGGCGACGGATTCCCCTCTCTGGAGCCCCGAACGGACTCCAGATCAGCCCTCCCGAGAGAGTTTAGGGCTTGGCGGCGGCTCCGTATTGTAAAACGCGATGAATCCTTCTCTCTGATTTTTTTCTCCCCGAAAGCAAATATATAGAGTTGGAGTTGAGGTCGGAGGAGCTCCTGGGGGCCCACGAGGTAGGGGGCGCCCCACCCTCGTGGCTAGGGTGTGGGCCCCCTGGTCTTCATCTTTTGCAAGGATTTTTTATTATTTCCAAAAGATGTTCCGTGAAGTTTCAGGTCATTCCGAGAACTTTTGTTTCTGCACATAAATAACACCATGGCAATTCTGCTGAAAACACGTCAGTCCGGGTTAGTTCCATTCAAATCATGCAAGTTAGAGTCCAAAACAAGGGCAAAAGTGTTTGGAAAAGTAGATACGACAGAGACGTATCAACTCCCCCAAGCTTAAACCTTTGCTTGTCCTCAAGCAATTCAGTTGACAAACTGAAAGTGATAAAGAAAAACTTTTACAAACTCTGTTTGCTCTTGTTGTTGTAAATATGTAAAGCCAGCATTCAAGTTTTCAGCAAAGATTATGAACTAACCATATTCACAATAACGCATAGGTCTCATGTTTACTCATATCAATGGCATAATCAACTAGCGAGCAATAATAATAAATCTCGGATGACAACACTTTCTCAAAACAATCATAATATGATATAACAAGATGGTATCTCGCTAGCCCTTTCTGAGACCGCAAAACATAAATGCAGAGCACCTTTAAAGACCAAGGACTGACTAGACATTGTAATTCATGGTAAAAGAGATCCAGTCAAGTCATACTCAATGTAAACTAACAAGTAATGAATGCAAATGACAGCGGTGCTCTCCAACTGGTGCTTTTTAATAAGAGGATGATGACTCAACATGAAAGTAAATAGATAGGCCCTTCGCAGAGGGAAGCAGGGATTTGTAGAGGTGCCAGAGCTCGGTTTTGAAATAGAGGTGAATAATATTTTGAGCGGTATACTTTCATTGTCAACATAACAACCAAGAGATGGCGATATCTTCCATGCTACACACATTATAGGCGGTTCCCAAACATAATGGTAAAGTTTATACTCCCCCTTCCACCAACAAGCATCAATCCATGGCTTGCTCGAAACAACGAGTGCCTCCAACTAACAAGAGTCCCAGGGGGAGTTTTGTTTGCAATTATTTTGATTTAGTTTGCATAAAGCATGGGACTGGGCATCCCGGTGACCAGCCACTTTCTCGTGAGTGAGGAGCGGAGTCCACTCCTCTTGAGAATAACCCGCCTAACATGGAAGATACGGATAGCCCTAGTTGATACATGAGCTATTCGAGCATACAAAACAGGATATTTATTTGAAGGTTTAGAGTTTGGCACATACAAATTTACTTGGAACGGCAGGTAGATACCGTATATAGGTAGGTATGGTGGACTCATATGGAATAACTTTGGGGTTTATGGAGTTGGATGCACAAGCAGTATTCCCGCTTAGTACAGGTGAAGGCTAGAAAAGACTGGGAAGCGACTAGCTAGAGAGCGACAACAGTCATGAACATGCATTAAAATTAATCAACACCGAATGCAAGCATGAGTAGGATATAATCCACCATGAACATAAATATCGTGAAGGCTATGTTGATTTTGTTTCAACTACATGCGTGAACATGCGCCAAGTCAAGTCACTTAAATCATTCAGAGGAGGATACCACCCTATCATACCACATCACAACCATTTTAATAGCATGTTGGCACGCAAGGTAAACCATTATAAGCTCCTAGCTAATCAAGCATGGCACAAGAACTATGATCTCTAGTTGTCATTGCAAACATGTTTATTCATAATAGGCTGAATCAGGAACGATGAACTAATCATATTTACAAAAACAAGAGAGGTCGAGTTCATACCAGCTTTTCTCATCTCAGTCAGTCCATCATATATCATCATAATTGCCTTTCACTTGCACGACCGAACGATGTGAATAATAATAATAGTGCACGTGCATTGGACTAAGCTGGAATCTGCAAGCATTCAATAAACAGGAGAAGACAAGGCAATATGGGCTCTTTTGTCAGATCAACAATAATGCATATAAGAGCCACTTCAACAATTTAATTATGGTCTTCTCCTATCGACCCCCAAAGAAAAGAAAAGAAATAAAACTATTTACACGGGAAAGCTCCCAACAAGCAAAAGAAGAACATGGAAATATTTTTGGTTTTCTTTTTAATTACTACTACAAGCATGGAAAGTAAACTAATTAAAAGCTACAACTAATTTTTTTGTTTTTCTTAAGGTTTATTAAACACACAAGAAGAAAGCATAAAAAGGAAAATAAACTAGCATGGATGATACAATGAAAAAGTATGAGCACCGACATCTAGCAATGAGTGTGTGAACATGAATATAATGTCGGTGGGAAATACGTACTCCCCCAAGCTTAGGCTTTTGGCCTAAGTTGGTCTATGGCCACGGCTGGCCTGGCGGATATCCATAATAATAGTTGGGGTCGTACTGCGATGAAGAAGACTCTGATTGCCACTGGTTGGCAATCATCTCCGGATCCCAATGGTAATTAGACTGTCGTGGAGGATCAACTTGTGGTTCCGACTCTGGCTCTGTGGCTGATGTAGGGTTCCGGTAGGCGTGAATAGCCTCTAACGGAACAAGGTACTGGCCTGCAGATAAATCAAACAAGGAAGGAGCAGGCAGGGTAATAGTCTCAGGATGATGTTTATGAAAGAACAATTTGTATTTAAGCTCCCCTTCCCTATTCTTAACAATAAAATCATGTGCCACCATACTCTTATAATCTAAATAAACATGAGGCAGCAATTTTTCTTCCTTCTCATAATGCCTAATAATCTCTCTTCTAATGTGCAGCTAGGCGTGAAGCATAGATGCCTCCAAAGATGGGGCCCTTTGTACGGTTCAGACTTAACCGTTTAGCAATAATACCGCCCATACTAACAGAGTTATCAGAGAATAAACCGTGGAACAAAATAATAATATCAGGAACACTAATTTCCACAGTTTCCGCGACCAATTAAGCAACGACTAGCAAATATTGCAAAGTAGCGTAAAACAGGAAAATGTATACTAGTGATTCGTGCATCGGAAACCTTCCTCGTTTCCCCTACAGTGATATCAATAAACCCATCCACATCACGCGTATGTGGTTCCTCTATCGTGCCCTCGAAAGGGATCAAACAAACCCGACAAAAATCATAAAGTGACATCTCCTTATGCTCATCATATAAATAAAACTCCACCGTAGGTGGTGAGCTCCTAGCATGGAAATGAAAGTTTTGCACAAAGATATTGGTGAGTAAGAGATACTATGTTCGCGTTGGTCGTGGAGGAAGGCGGTGAGGCCTGCATTCTCAGCCAATTCATAAAATCATCATAAATCCCGGCTGCTCTCAAGAAATCATCGAAGGCCATTCACACGGCCGAACCTCCGCGATGCGAGGCAGATTATATTTGGGCCTCTTCTTCTTTTTCATTTTGCTTTTCCTTCGAGCTTCGGCTCGATGAGCCCCTCAAAAATCTCTTCATTATTTTCTGAAAAATTCTGAAATTTTTAGTAACTTCAAATAAAAGTGAACCAAGCTCAACAAAATTGATAGCAACTACTCCTACAAGTGCCTAGAGCCTATATCATGCATTAGAACTACTTGGAACCATATAAATTTGACATGCAAGCTCAAGAACATGGTCACCTAGCAGCACAAATTTGCAATGAATAAAGCACTAGAACAAAAACTAATTGGACCAATGGAGGAGTCACATACCAAGGAACAATCTCCCCAAGCAGTTTTGTGAGAGGTGCTTTGAGCAAGGAGATCAAAAATGGCAGCAAAATGAGCTAGAACTCGTGCTTGAGCTGGATATTCGTGTTTGTGGGAGGAAGAAGAAGTGTGTGGGTGCAGGAATAAGTGGAGGAGGGCACCGTGGGCCCACGAGGCAGGGGCGCGCCCAGGGGGTAGGGCGCGCCCTCCACCCTCGTGGCCAGGTGGATGCCCCCTGTGTTCTCAGTGCCAAATATTCTCAAATATTCCAGAAAAAATCATATTTAAATTTCAGGGCATTTGGAGAACTTTTATTTTCGGGGTATTTTTATATTGCACGGATAATTCAGATAACAGACAGAAAATACTAATTTTATTTTATTTAATATAAATAACAGAAAGTAGAAGAGGGATAGAAGTTGTGGGGAACGTAGTAATTTCAAAAAAATTCCTACGCACACGCAAGATCATGGTGATGCATAGCAACGAGAGGGGAGAGTGTTGTCTACGTACCCTCGTAGACCGAAAGCGGAAGCGTTAGCACAACGCGGTTGATGTAGTCGTACGTCTTCACGGTCCCGACCGATCAAGCACCGAAACTACGGCACCTCCGAGTTCTAGCACACGTTCAGCTCGATGACGATCCCCGGACTCCGATCCAGCAGAATGTCGGGGAAGAGTTCCGTCAGCACGACGGCGTGGTGACGATCTTGATGTTCTACCGTCGCAGGGCTTCGCCTAAGCACCGCTACAATATTATCGAGGATTATGGTGGAGGAGGGCACCGCACACGGCTAATAGATCTCAAGGATCAATTGTTGTGTCTTTGGGGTGCCCCCTACCCCCGTATATAAAGGAGTGGAGGAGGGGGAGGGCCGGCCCTCTCTATGGCGCGCCCTAGGGGAGTCCTACTCCCACCGGGAGTAGGATTCCCCCTTTCCTAGTAGAACTAGGAGCCCTTCCAAGTAGTAGGAGTAGGAGGGAAGGAAAGGGAAGGGAAAAGGAGAAGGAAGGAAGGGGGCGCCCCCCCTCCCTAGTCCAATTCGGACCAGCCCATGGGGAGGGGTGCGGCCACCCTTTGAGGCCTTTCTCTCCTTTCCCGTATGGCCCATTAAGGCCCAATACGAATTCCCGTAACTCCCCGGTACTCCCGAAAATACCCGAATCACTCGGAACCTTTCCGATGTCCGAATATAGTCGTCCAATATATCGATCTTTACGTCTCGACCATTTCGAGACTCCTCGTCATGTCCCCGATCTCATCCGGGACTCCGAACTCCTTCGGTACATCAAAACTCATAAACTCATAATATAACTGTCATCGAAACCTTAAGCGTGCGGACCCTACGGGTTCGAGAACAATGTAGACATGACCGAGACACGTCTCCGGTCAATAACCAATAGCGGAACCTGGATGCTCATATTGGCTCCCACATATTCTACGAAGATCTTTATCGGTCAGACCGCATAACAACATACGTTGTTCCCTTTGTCATCAGTATGTTACTTGCCCGAGATTCGATCGTCGGTATCTCAATACCTAGTTCAATCTCGTTACCGGCAAGTCTCTTTACTCGTTCCGTAATACATCATCCCGCAACTAACTCATTAGTTGCAATGCTTGCAAGGCTTAAGTGATGTGCATTACCGAGAGGGCCCAGAGATACCTCTCCGACAATCGGAGTGACAAATCCTAATCTCGAAATACGCCAACCCAACAAGTACCTTCGGAGACACCTGTAGAGCACCTTTATAATCACCCAGTTACGTTGTGACGTTTGGTAGCACACAAAGTGTTCCTCCGGTAAACGGGAGTTGCATAATCTCATAGTCATAGGAACATGTATAAGTCATGAAGAAAGCAATAGCAACAAACTAAACGATCAAGTGCTATGCTAACGGAATGGGTCAAGTCAATCACATCATTCTCCTAATGATGTGATCCCGTTAATCAAATGACAACTCATGTCTATGGTTAGGAAACATAACCATCTTTGATCAACGAGCTAGTCAAGTAGAGGCATACTAGTGACACTCTGTTTGTCTATGTATTCACACATGTATTATGTTTCCGGTTAATACAATTCTAGCATGAATAATAAACATTTATCATGATATAAGGAAATAAATAATAACTTTATTATTGCCTCTAGGGCATATTTCCTTCAGTCTCCCACTTGCACTAGAGTCAATAATCTAGTTCACATCGCCATGTGATTTAATACCAATAGTTCACATCACCATGTGATTAACACCCATAGTTCACATCGACATGTGACCAACACCCAAAGGTTTACTAGAGTCAATAATCTAGTTCACATCGCTATGTGATTAACACCCAAAGAGTACTAAGGTGTGATCATGTTTTGCTTGTGAGAGAAGTTTAGTCAACGGGTCTGCCACATTCAGATCCGTAGTATTTTGCAAATTTCTATGTCAACAATGCTCTGCACGAGAGCTACTCTAGCTAATTGCTCCCACTTTCAATATGTATCCAGATTGAGACTTTAGAGTCATCTGGATTAGTGTCAAAACTTGCATCGACGTAACCCTTTACGACGAACCTTTTGTCACCTCCATAATCGAGAAACATATCCTTATTCCACTAAGGATAATTTTGACCAATGTCCAGTGATCTACTCCTAGATCACTATTGTACTCCCTTGCCAAACTCAGGGCAGGGTATACAATAGGTCTGGTACACAGCATGGCATACTTTATAGAACCTATGGCTGAGGCATAGGGAATGACTTTCATTCTCTCTCTATCTTCTGCCGTGGTCGGGTTTTGAGTCTTACTCAACTTCACACCTTGTAACACAGGCAAGAACTCCTTCTTTGACTGTTCCATTTTGAACTACTTCAAAATCTTGTCAAGGTATGTACTCATTGAAAAAACTTATCAAGCGTCTTGATCTATCTCTATAGATCTTGATGCTCAATATGTAAGCAGCTTCACCGAGGTCTTTCTTTGAAAAACTCCTTTCAAACATTCCTTTATGCTTTGCAGAATAATTCTACATTATCTCCGATCAACAATATGTCATTCACATATACTTATCAGAAATGCTGTAGTGCTCCCACTCACTTTCTTGTAAATACAGGCTTCACCGCAAGTCTGTATAAAACTATATGCTTTGATCAACTTATCAAAGCGTATATTCCAACTCCGAGATGCTTGCACCAGTCCATAGATGGATCGCTGGAGCTTGCATATTTTGTTAGTACCTTTAGGATTGACAAAACCTTCTGGTTGCATCATATACAACTCTTCTTTAATAAATCCATTAAGGAATGCAGTTTTGTTTATCCATTTGCCAGATTTCATAAAATGCGGCAATTGCTAACATGATTCGGACAGACTTAAGCATAGATACGAGTGAGAAACTCTCATCGTAGTCAACACCTTGAACTTGTCGAAAACCTTTTGCGACAATTCTAGCTTTGTAGATAGTAACACTACTATCAACGTCCGTCTTCCTCTTGAAGATCCATTTAATCTCAATGGCTCCGATCTTTGGGCAAGTCAATCAAAGTCCATACTTTGTTCTCATACATGGATCTCATCTCAGATTTCATGGCCTCAAGCCATTTCGTGGAATCTGGGCTCATCATCGCTTCCTCATAGTTCGTAGGTTCGTCATGGTCAAGTAACATGACCTCCAGAACATGATTACCGTACCACTCTGGTGCGGATCTCACTCTGGTTTACCTACGAGGTTCGGTAGTAACTTGATCTGAAGTTACATGATCATCATCATTAGCTTCCTCACTAATTGGTGTAGGAGTCACAGAAACAGATTTCTGTGATGAACTACTTTCCAATAAGGGAGCAGGTACAGTTACCTCATCAAGTTCTACTTTCCTCCCACTCACTTCTTTCGAGAGAAACTCCTTCTCTAGAAAGGATCCATTCTCAGCAATGAATAACTTGCCTTTGGATCTGTGATAGAAGGTGTACCCAACATTTTCTTTTGGGTATCCTATGAAGACGCACTTCTCCGATTTGGGTTTGAGCTTATCAGGTTGAAACTTTTCCACATAAGCATTGCAACAAACTTTAAGAAACGACAACTTTGGTTTCTTGCCAAACCACAGTTCATACGGTGTCGTCTCAACGGATTTAGAT
Organism: Triticum urartu; assembly: GCF_003073215.2. Classification (NCBI taxonomy): domain Eukaryota; kingdom Viridiplantae; phylum Streptophyta; class Magnoliopsida; order Poales; family Poaceae; genus Triticum; species Triticum urartu. Next base: position 88,768,718 of record NC_053027.1, read on the forward strand.
GGTGCCCTTTTTAACGTGAATGCAGCTGTCTCTAATGCATAACCCCAAAACTATAGTGTAATCGGTAAGAAACATCATAGATTGCACTATATCCAATAATAGTACGGTTATGACGTTCGGACACACCATTATGCTGTGGTGTTCCAGGTGGCATGATTTTGTGAAACTATTCCACATTGTTTTAATTGAAGACCAAACTCGTAACTCAAATATTTGTCTCTGCGATCAGATCGTAGAAACTTTATTTTCTTGTCACGATGATTTTCCACTTCACTCTGAAGTTCTTTGAACTTTTCAAATGTTTCAGACTTATGTTTCATCAAGTAGATATACCATATCTGCTCAAATCATCTGTGAAGGTCAGAAAATAACTGGATACCGCCGTGAGCCTTAACACTCATCGGACCGCATACATCAGTATGTATTATTTCCAATAAGTCAGTTGCTCCATTGTTCCGGAGAACGGAGTCTTAGTCATCTTGCCCATGAGGCATGGTTCGCAAGCATCAAGTGATTCATAATCAAGTGATTCCAAAAGCCCATCAGCATGGAGTTTCTTCATGCGCTTTACACCAATATGACCTAAACGGCAGTGCCACAAATAAGTTGCACTATCATTATTAACTTTGCATCTTTTGGTTTCAATATTATGAATATGTGTATCACTACGATCGAGATCCAACGAACCATTTTCATTGGGTGTGTAACCATATAAGGTTTTATTCATGTAAACAGAACAACAATTTATTCTCTTACTTAAATGAATAACCGTATTGCAATAAACATGATCAAATCATATTCATGCTCAACGCAAACACCAAATAACACTTATTTAGGTTCAACACTAATCCCGAAAGTATAGGGAGTGTGCGATGATGATCATATCAATCTTGGAACCACTTCCAACACACATCGTCACTTCACCCTTAACTAGTCTGTTCATTCTGCAACTCCCGTTTCGAGTTACTACTCTTAGCAACTGAACAAGTATCAAATACCGAGGGGTTGCTATGAACACTAGTAAAATACACATCAATAATGTATATCAAATATACCTTTGTTCACTTTGCCATCCTTCTTATCCGCAATACTTGGGGCAGTTCCGCTTCCAGTGACCAGTCCCTTTGCAGTAGAAGCACTTAGTCTCAGGCTTAGGCCAGACTTGGGCTTCTTCACTTGAGCAGCAACTTGCTTGCGTTCTTCTTGAAGTTCCTTCTTCCCTTTGCCCTTTTCTTGAAACTAGTGGTCTTGTCAACCATCAACACTTGATCTTTTCTTGATTTCTACCTTCGTCGATTTCAGCATCACGAAGAGCTTGGGAATCGTTTCCGTTATCCCTTGCATATTATAGTTCATCACGAAGTTCTACTAACTTGGTGATGGTGACTAGAGAATTCTGTCAATCACTATTTTATCTGGAAGATTAACTCCCACTTGATTCAAGCGATTGTAGTACCCAGACAATCTGAGCACATGCTCACTGCTTGAGCTATTCTCCTTCATCTTTTAGCTATAGAACTTGTTGGAGACTTCATATCTCTCAACTCGGGTATTTGCTTGAAATATTAACTTCAACTCCTGGAACATCTCATATGGTCCATGACGTTCAAAACGTCTTTGAAGTCCCGATTCTAAGCCGTTTAAGCATGGTGCACTAAACTATCAAGTAGTCATCATATTGAGCTAGCCAAATGTTCATAACATCTGCATCTGCTCCTGCAATAGGTTTGTCACCTAGCGGTGCATCAAAGACATTTCTTCTGTGCAGCAATGAGGATAAACCTCAGATCACGGATCCAATCCGCATCATTGCTACTAACATCTTTCAACTTAGTTTTCTCTAGGAACATATCAAAAATAAAACAGGGGAGCTACACGCGAGCTATTGATCTACAACATAGATATGCTAATACTACCAGGACTAAGTTCATGATAAATTAAAGTTCAATTAATCATATTACTTAAGAATTCCCACTTAGATAGACATCCCTCTAATCCTCTAAGTGATCATGTGATCCAAATCAACTAAACCATGTCCGATCATCACGTGAGATGGAGTAGTTTCAATGGTGAACATCACTATGTTGATCATATCTACTATATGATTCACGCTCGACCTTTCGGTCTCGGTGTTCCGAGGCCATATCTGCATATGCTAGGCTCGTCAAGTTTAACCTGAGTATTCTGCGTGTGCAAAAACTGGCTTGCACCCGTTGTAGATGGACGTAGAGCTTATCACACCCGATCATCACGTGGTGTCTGGGCACGACGAACTTTGCCAATGGTGCATACTCAGGGAGAACACTTTTATCTTTAAATTTAGTGAGAGATCATCTTATAATGCTACCGTCAATCAAAGCAAGATAAGATGCATAAAAGATAAACATCACATGCAATCAATATAAGTGATATGATATGGCCATCATCATCTTGTGCTTGTGATCTCCATCTCCGAAGCACCGTCATGATCACCATCGTCACCGGCGCGACACATTGATCTCCATCGTAGCATCATTGTTGTCTCGCCAATCTTATGCTTCCACGACTATCGCTACCGCTTAGTGATAAAGTAAAGCATTACAGCGCAATTGCATTGCATACAATAAAGCGACAACCATATGGCTCCTGCCAGTTGCCGATAACTCGGTTACAAAACATGATCATCTCATACAATAAAATTTAGCATCATGTCTTGACCATATCACATCACAACATGCCCTGCAAAAACAAGTTAGACGTCCTCTACTTTGTTGTTGCAAGTTTTACGTGGCTGCTACGGGCTTAGCAAGAACCGTTCTTACCTACGCATCAAAACCACAACGATAGTTTGTCAAGTTGGTGTTGTTTTAACCTTCGCAAGGACCGGGCGTAGCCACACTTGGTTCAACTAAAGTTGGAGAAACTGACACCCGCCAGCCACCTGTGTGCAAAGCACGTCGGTAGAACCAGTCTCGCGTAAGCGTACGCGTAATGTCGGTCCGGGCCGCTTCATCCAACAATACCGCCGAACCAAAGTATGACATGCTGGTAAGCAGTATGACTTATATCGCCCACAACTCACTTGTGTTCTACTCGTGCAACATCAAGCATAAAACCTAGGCTCGGATGCCACTGTTGGGGAATGTAGTAATTTCAAAAAAATTCCTACGCACACGCAAGATCATGGTGATGCATAGCAACGAGAGGGGAGAGTGTTGTCTACGTACCTCGTAGACCGTTCGCGGAAGCGTTATATCAACGCGGTTGATGTAGTCGTACGTCTTCACGTCCGACCGATCCAAGTACCGAAAGCACGACACCTCCGAGTTCTGCACACGTTCGGCTCGGTGACGTCCTCGCCTTCTCGATCCTACAAGAGGGGCGAAGTAGAAGATGAGTTCCGGCAGCATGACAGCATCGTGATGGTGTTGGTGAAGAACAATCTCCACAGGGCTTCGCCTAAGCACTACGAAAATTATGATGGAGGATAAACTAGAGGGGACGGGGTTGCTAGCACACGGCTTGGTGTTTCTTGATGTGTCTTTGGTGCTAGCCCTACCCCTCTATTTATATGTTGAGCCCTGGGGTCAAAACTTGGAGTAAAAGCCTCCTCAAAGTCGGTTTCACCCGAAAGGCAAGAGTCCTTCTCGGACTCCAGGGCTAGACGCCAGGTTTCCCGGCGTCTACCCCTAGATGCCAGGGTTCCTGGCGTCTAGCCTCTGGTCTCCGCAAAACTTCCTTTTGCACTTTCCAAAAGCCTTGCAGGCTTTCCCTTTTGGCCCAGATAAAGTGTTCTCGTGCCCAAACATTTTGGGAAACATCCGGAACCCCTTCCGGTGAATTCCGGAACCCTTCCGGAGATCAACCACTACTATCCACATATCAATCTTTACTTTCGGACCATTCCGGAGTTCCTCCTCATATCTGTGATCTCATCCAAAACTCCGAGCAACATTCGGTCACCAACATACATAACTCATAGTACCATATCATCAATGAACGTTAAGCGTGCGGACCCTACGGGTTCGAGAACTATGTAGACATGACCGAGACACTCTCTGGTCAATAACCAATAGCGGGAACCTGGATGCCCATATTGGCTCCTACATATTCTACGAAGATCTTTATCGGTCAGACCGCATAACAACATACGTTGTTCCCTTTGTCATCGGTATGTTACTTGCCCGAGATTCGATCGTCGGTATCTCAATACCTAGTTCAATCTCGTTACCGGCAAGTCTCTTTACTCGTTTCGTAATACATCATCTCACAACTAACTCATTAGTTGCAATGCTTGCAAGGCTTTATAGTGATGTGCATTACCGAGTGGGCCCAGAGATACCTCTCCGACAATCGGAGTGACAAATCCTAATCTCGAAATACGCCAACCCAACAAGTACCTTTGGAGACACCTGTAGAGCACCTTTATAATCACCCAGTTACGTTGTGACGTTTGGTAGCACACAAAGTGTTCCTCCGGTAAACGGGAGTTGCATAATCTCATAGTCATAGGAACATGTATAAGTCATGAAGAAAGCAATAGCAACAAACTAAATGATCAAGTGCTATGCTAACGGAATGGGTCAAGTCAATCACATCATTCTCCTAATGATGTGATCCCGTTAATCAAATGACAACTCATGTCTATGATTAGGAAACATAACCATCTTTGATCAACGAGCTAGTCAAATATAGGCATACTAGTGACACTCTGTTTGTCTATGTATTCACACATGTATTATGTTTCCGGTTAATACAATTCTAGCATGAATAATAAACATTTATCATGATATAAGGAAATAAATAATAACTTTATTATTGTCTCTAGGGCATATTTCCGTCACTCCTTGTCCCTGTTTCCGGCATTCAACTTGCCGGCCTGCTTAAACACCCAGCATTCTCTGTTGGTGTGATTGGTTGGCTTATCGGGGGTGCCGTGGATTTGACACGAGCGATCAAGTATGCGGTCCAAACTGGACGGGCCCTGAGTACTTCTTTTACATGGCTTTTTCCGCTGACCGGATCTAGAGCCTCTGAATCCAGCATTGACTGCCGTATCATCGGTGTTATCGCCATTGTTGCGGCGCTTTTGTCTGTTATGACATGGTCTGCCATTGGCATCTTTGGTATCCAAAGTGCCTGGATTTCTTGATGTGTTGTTCCTGCGAGCCAGCCAGCTATCCTCGCCCGCGCAAAAGCGGGTCATGAGTGTCGTGAGGGCTGCCATAGACTTCGGCTTCTCCTGGCCGAGGTGCTGGGCGAGCCACTCGTCACGGATGTTATGCTTCAATGCCGCTAAGGCCTCTGCATCCGGACAGTCGACAATTTGGTTTTTCTTAGTTAGGAACCGTGTCCAGAATTGCATGGCCGATTCCCCGAGCTGCTGAGTTATATGGCTCAAGTCATCAGCATCCGGTGGTCGCACATAAGTGCCCTGGAAGTTGTCAAGGAATGCATCTTCCAAATCCTCCCAACTGCCGACGGAGTCTGCTAGCAATTTATTCAGCCAATGCCGAGCTGGTCCTTTGAGTTTTAGTGGGAGGTACTTGATGGCATGCAGATCATCACCGCGAGCCATGTGGATGTGGAGGAGGGAATCCTCAATCCATACAACGGGATCTCGTGTACCATAATACGATTCGATATTTACGGGTTTAAAACCCTCTGGGAATTCGTGATCCATAACTTCATCAGTGAAGCATAGGGGCTGTGCGGCGCATCTATGCCGGGCTATATTACGACGCAGTTCATATGAGTCTTGTCTGCTGTATTCGGCCCGACCAGATTTACTTTTAGTGTATCCGGCGTGACGGTCATCGTCGCGCGTTGGCGCGCGCCCCCGTGACCCATATATCGACCTTGCATGTTTTGCCCTGCTTTCCAATACGTCTCGCAGGTCCCGTGTGTTGCCCTGGGCCTTGGTATTTTTGTGGCGGCGGGGTGCAGGCTGAACTTCAGGCTGAAACGCCTCTCTGGCTCGGCCATGATGTGCCGGTCAGCCACATTGTACACTCGTGATGTAGGTTTCAATGCTTCCTCCTCAAGGTGAGGTAGCAACCTGCGCTTTGGGTAACTCTTGGAGCGGCGCTCGAGTTTGTATTCCTTGGCCGCAAGGACTTCGGTCCATCTGTCTGCTAGCAAATCTTGATCAGTTTGAAGCTGTTATTGCTTTTTCTTCAAGTTGTTTGTTGTGGCCATAAGCCGGCTCTTGAAGCGCTCCTGCTCGACGGGATCCTCAGGCACGATGAATTCTTCGTCGCCGAGGCTCACCTCGTCTTCGGAGAGAGGCATGTAATTGTCCTCCTTCGACTCTCCATCTATTGCCTGCTCTGGAGGGCTAGCTTGTTCACCCTCCCGCTCTAGATCCTGCTGGAGGGGATTGTTGTTGTCTTCGGCACTATCCGGAGTGTTATTGTCTCTTGTGCCGGTATCACTACTTTTGCTATGGCAGGACTTAGAGCGGCGCCGCTGACGTCGGCGCTTGGGTTGCTTCTTGGAGGGGTCATCCCCTATTGTCTCATCGCCATTGTCTTCTTTGGGGGTGTCCACCATGTATATATCATATGATGAGGTGGCGGTCCAGCGCTCTGTGGGTGGTGGTTCCTGTTCATCTCCTGCATCGTCATCCATACCGTCGATGTCTTCGAAGTCGAAGTCGAGCATGTCGGTTAAATCGTCGACAGTGGCTAGTAAGTGGGTGGTGGGTGGGGAGCAAATTTCTTCGTCATCCGCATCCCATTCTAGCCAGACATAGTTCGGCCAAGGTTATCCTGACAAGGAGAGAGACCTTAATGAATTTAGCACGTCGCCAAAAGGTGAGTGTTGAAAGATATTCGTGGAGGTGAACTCCATGATTGGTGCCCAATCGGATTCGATAGGCATGGGTGTAGGCGGCTCGGAGTCCGTGGCCGGAGACGAATCCAGTGGTTCGGCAACACGGCTCTCGTAAGGGGTGAAGTCAGTATCCGGCTCCATCGCCATTAAGAGTGCGGCCTCCACGGCGGGGTCTATCCACCTATCCTCGGATGGCGCAATTTGCTCCGGATTGAAGACCGGAGTAGTTGCAGGTGTGATCTCCCGAACACTGTCTGACGGCAGAGCTAAATCATGCTCGTCGCGATCGTGCGGCGCCCCTAACATGGGCTCGAATCCGTCGAAGATCAAGTCTCCGGGATGTCGGCAGTGTAGTTTAAGTTTCCAAACCTGACCTGACGGCCAGGGGCGTAGCTCTCGATGCTATAGATGGCCAAGCGAGTTGGCCCGCAATGCGAAGCCGCCGAATACGAAGATCTGTCCGGGGAGGAAAACCTCACCCTGGACCGCATCGTTACCGATGATCGAAGGAGCCATCAAGCCTTATGGTGACGGCACAGTGGAACTCTCAATGAAAGCACCAATGTCGATGTCAAAACCGGCGGATCTCGGGTAGGGGGTCCCGAACTGTGCGTCTAAGGCGGATGGTAACAGGAGGCGGGGGACACAATATTTACCTAGGTTCGGGCCCTCTTGATGGAGGTAATACCCTACGTCCTGCTTGATTGATCTTGATGATATGAGTATTACAAGAGTTGATCTACCACGAGATCGTAGAGGCTAAACCCTAGAAGCTAGCCTATGGTATGATTGTTGTTGTCCTACAGACTAAACCCTCCGGTTTATATAGACACCGGAGGGGGCTAGGATTACACAGAGTCGATTACAAGGGAGGAGATCTACATATCCGTATTGCCAAGCTTGCCTTCCACGCCAAGGAGAGTCCCATCCGGACACAGGACGAAGTCTTCAATCTTGTATCTTCATAGTCCAACAATCCGGCCAAAGGATATAGTCCGGCTGTCCGGAGACCCCCTAATCCAGGACTCCCTCGGCTTCCGTTCCAAAAATAAGTTCCGTGAAGTTTCAGGTCAATTGGACTCCGTTTGATTTTCCTTTTCTGCGATACTCTAAAACAAGGAAAAAACAAAAACTGGCACTAGGCTCTAGGTTAATAGGTTAGTCCCAAAAATCATATAAAATAGCATATAAATGCATATAAAACATCCAAGGTTGATAATATAATAGCATGGAATAATCAAAAATTATAGATACGTTGGACACGTATCAGGTGGCGGCGGGCGGTCCGGGACCCAAGGGGAGCCTTTTGGCCCGGCGTCGGCGGGGAGGCCACCACAGCGCGCCGGTGCGACCGCGAGAGAGGGCTCGAGCAGCCCCAGCGAGGGGGGAGCGCACTCTCCCTGCGGGTCCACGCCAGCCGAGCTCGGGGCTCCCGGCGCACCACCGGCCTGCCGGCAGCCACGTCGTCGGCCTCAGCAAGGTCCGCCCAGCGTGGCGGCCCGGTCGGCACGGGGGACGAGGAAGGGGCGGCTGGAGCTCCGAGCGCCGCGTCCGCGGGTAGGGGGGCCAAGGACGGGAGGCGTGCGGCACGTCCAAGGGCGTGGAGGGCGTGTCAAGGATCTCTAGCAGTGAGGCCACCAGCGGCAGAGGCGCAGGCGGTGAGTCGCCCTCCGAGTCGCGGGCGCAGCGAGCCATCTTTTCTCCACATTCTTCTCTAAACAAAGATGTCCTTGTCCTTCACCAGAAGCCAATCTACTTTGTCCATGATGCCTTTGACTTGGTTGACATCCCTCATCTTCCTCTCTCGTATTATGACCATCCTATTGATGTCCCTTTTGCCTTCCTTCGTGTTTAAATACTGGTAGAGGTCCTGTCGGATGTGGGGTTCCGGCAAACCCTTAAGGTTCGAACACTGGGGTGCGTGCGAAGTCTTTCCTTCCCACCAATCTACGCCCTAGCACGCTAAGATCTCGCGGACAGACTCGACAAACTCGCAACACAGAAAGACACGAGGTTTATACTGGTTCGGGCCACCGTTGTGGTGTAATACCCTACTCCAGTGTGGTGGTGGTGGATTGCCTCCAAGGCAGAAGATGAACAGTACAAGGGAAGAACAGCCTCCTGAGGTTGAGGTGTTCTTGTGAGTAGTCTCTCGATCGGATTGGATCAAGCTAAGATGAGATGAGATGCGATCAGCTCAGCACAGCTCAGCCCCGCCCCCCCTACTATGGTGTCTAGCTCTACTTATATAGGACCTGGTTCTCTTCCCAAATATCGAGCGGTAAGGGAGCCAACAACGGCGGGAAAATTTGAAGGGGGACAGCTAGTACAAGCTATCCTAACAAAAGTGGTCTTCGCATGCGAAAAGCTCTGGTGGTGACGCTGTCTTGGGCTCCACGATGACCTCCGTCTTGCCGTCCTCCTGGTCTTGGTCTTGTTGCACCGATATAAAAACCTTTGCCTGATGCCTCGGTACTCTTCGCTTGCGCTGGCCTCCTTAGCACCAAAGAGGAAACAAGGACGCTGCGCGCGCTGGCGCCCGCCTGGTGTCGTGCGTCATGGCTCACGTCACGAGGGCCTCGTGAGGTTTGTCCTGCCTTGATATCTTCGCTCCTCGTGAGCCTGCCTGGCTAGGCTACTCCAGAGGAGGTCTTGCGTCGTCCGCCTCACGAGGCTTGGACCCTCGCGAGGGTCTTGGAAGCTTTGTTGGTGAAGATGGGCCGTATAGCCTGCTGGCTTGGCCATGCCATGGGCCGCAGGCAGGCAAGTCTGGGGACCCTCGTTCCCAGAACGCCGACAGTAGCCCCCGGGCCCAAGGTGCGCTCGGGCTTGGCTTCGCGGCGAAGCCAAGGGCCAAGTACGGAGCACCGCGGGCCCCCAAAAGCCTGCGACCTCGGTTGACGCATGGGGGTTGATTGGACGTGGGCGTCTCCGCTTCTCCATGCTGCCCTTGAATTCGCCTGGCTATGCGGCCCCGCCTCTTACATAGTTATTCTTCCTTCGCCACTCCTGACTCTTCCAATCTCCCTGCTGCCTCGACGCCCTGCTCCGCCTTCTCAATCCGGCCTATGCTCTGCCCGCTTCACCGCCATGGTGCCAAAACAATCCAAAAGGGGGAAGAAACCTCTGTCCTTGCCAACTGCGCCTCCATCCTTCGAGCCAGCGCTCGGGCGGCCTCGGGTGCTCAACGACAAGGCCATGGACAAGGTGCGTGATACGTCCATTTTGCATCATGCTTTTATATCAATATTTATTGCATTATGGGCTGTTATTACACATTATGTCACAATACTTATGCCTATTCTCTCTTATTTTACAAGGTTACATAAAGAGGGAGAATGCCGGCAGATGGGATTTTGGGCTGGAAAAGGAGCAAATATTAGAGACCTATTCTGCGTAGCTCCAAAAGTCCTGAAACTTCACGGAAGTCATTTCCAGAATATATAAAAAATACTGAGCACAAGAAGTTCACCAGGGGGGCCACACCCTGCCCACGAGGGTGGGGGCACGCCCTACCCCCTGGGCATGCCCCCCTACATCGTGGGCCCCCTGGTGGCCCTCCGATGACCATCTTCTGCTATATGGAGTCTTTCGATGAGGAAAAAATCATAAGCCATCTTTCCGGACGAGACTCCACCGCCACGAGGCGGAACCTTGGCAGAACCAATCTAGGGCTCTGGTGGAGCTGTTCTGCCGGGGAAACTTCCCTCCGGGAGGGGGAAATCATCGTCATCGTCATCACCAACGCTCCTCTCATCGGGAGAGGGAAATCTCCATCAACATCTTCACCAGCACCATCTCCTCTCAAAACCCTAGTTCATCTCTTGTATCCAATTCTTTTCTCCAAGTCCGGGATTGGTACCTATGGGTTGCTAGTAGTGTTAATTACTCCTTGTAGTTGATGCTAGTTGGTTTATTTGGTGGAAGATCATATGTTCGGATCCTTTATGCATATTAATACCCCTCTGATTATGAACATGAATATGCTTTGTGAGTAGTTACATTTGTTCCTGAGGACATGGGAGAAGTCTTGCTATTAGTAGTCATGTGAATTTGGTATTCGTTCGATATTTTGATGAGATGTATGTTGTCTCTCCTCTAGTGGTGTTATGTGAACGTCGACTACATGACACTTCACCATTATTTGGGCCTAGAGGAAGGCATTTGGAAGTAATAAGTAGATGATGGGTTGCTAGAGTGACAGAAGCTTAAACCCTAGTTTATGTGTTGCTTCGTAAGGCGATGATTTGGATCCATATGTTTCATGCTATGGTTAGGTTTACCTTAATACTTTTGTTGTAGTTGCGGATGCTTGCAATAGAGGTTAATCATAAGTGGGATGTTTGTCCAAGTAAGGGCAGCACCCAAGCACCGGTCCAGCCACATATCAGATTATCAAAGTACTGAACGCGGATCATATGAATGTGATGAAACCTAGCTTGACGATATTCCCATGTGTCATCGGGAGCGCTTTTCTCTATATAAGAGTTTGTCCAGGCTTGTCCTATTCTACAAAAAGGACTGGGCCACCTTGCTGCACTTTATTTACTTTTGTCACTTGTTACTCGTTACAAATTATCCTATCACAAAACTATCTGTTACCTATTATTTCAGTGCTTGCAGAGAATACCTTGCTAAAAACCGCTTATCATTTCCTTCTGCTCCTCGTTGGGTTCGACACTCTTACTTATCGAAAGGACTACGATAGATCCCCTATACTTGTGGGTCATCAAGACTTTTTTTCTAGCACCGTTGCCGGGGAGTGAAGCGCCTTTGGTAGGTGGAATTTGGTAAGGAAAATTTATATAGTGTGCTGAAATTTACTGTCACTTGTTACTATGGAAAGTAATCCTCTGAGGGGCTTGTTCGGGGTATCTTCACCCCGACCAGTAGAGCAAAGAGTTGCTCCTCAACCTACTGAACCTACTGAAAATGAAAATGAAAATGTCTGCTTTGAAATTCCTTCGGGTATGATAGAAAAACTGCTAGCTAATCCTTTTGCAGGAGACAGAACAATGCATCCTGATGAGCACCTAATATATGTGGATGAAGTTTGTGGATTATTTAAGCTTGCAGGTGTACCCGGAGATGTTACTAAGAAGAAGGTCTTCCCTTTATCTTTGAAGGGAGATGCATTGACATGGTATAGGCTATGTGATGATACGGGGTCATGGAACTACAAACGACTGAAATTGGAATTTCATCAGAAGTTTTATCCTATGCATCTTGTTCATCGTGATCGCCATTATATATATAATTTCTGGCCTCACGAAGGAGAAAGCATCGCTCAAGCTCGGGGGAGGCTTAAATCAATGTTATATTCATGCCCCAATCATGAGCTCTCAAGAGAAATGATTATTCAAAATTTATATGCTCGGCTTTCTGATAACAATCGCACCATGCTCGATACTTCTTGTGCTGGCTCTTTTATGATGAAGACTATTGAATTCAAATGGGATTTATTGGAAAGAATTAAATGCAACTCTGAAGATTGGGACCTCGACGAAGGTAAGGAGTGAGGTATGACACCTAAGTATGATTGTGTTAAATCTTTTATGGATACCGATGTTTTTCGTAAATTTAGCACTAAATATGGACTTGACTCTGAGATAGTAGCTTCTTTCTGTGAATCTTTTGCTACTCATGTTGATCTCCCTAGGGAGAAGTGGTTTAAATATCATCCTCCCATAGAAGTAAAATTAGCTGCACCTATTAAAGTTGAAGAAAGGACTATCACTTATAATGATCCTATTGTTCCTACTTCTTATGTTGAGAAATCACCTTTCTCTGTTAGGATAAAAGATCATGCTAAAGCTTCAACAGTGTTTCATAAAATCAATATTAGAACTTATACACCTCCCGAGCAAGTTAAAGTTGAACCTAATATTGCTATTGTTAAAGATCTCTTGTCTGATAATATTGATGGGCATGCTATTTATTTCTGTGATGAAACTGCTAGAATTGCTAAACCTTGTGCTAAAGATAAACCTAGACCTTTGGTAGGCATGCCTGTTATTTCTGTTAAAATAGGAGATCATTGTTATCATGGCTTATGTGATATGGGTGCCAGTTCTAGTGCTATACCTCATGACTTATACAAAGAAACTATGCATGATATTGCACCTGCTGAGATAGAAGATATTGATGTCACAATTAAACTTGCCAATAGAGATACTATTTCACCAATTGGATTTGTTAAAGATGTTGAAGTCTTGTGTGGGAAAACTAAATATCCTGCTTATTTTCTTGTTCTTGGCTCCCCACAAGATAGCTTTTGTCCCATTATATTCGTTAGACCCTTCTTGAACACTGTTAATGCTCAGATAGATTGCAAAAAGGATGTTGTTACTATTGGTTTAGGTGATATGTCCCATGAATTTAATTTCTCTAAATTTCGTAGACAACACCATGAAGAGGAATTGCCTAGTAAAGATGAAATTATTGGTCTTGCTTCTATTGTCGTGCCTCCTAGTGATCCTTTAGAACAATATTTGCTAGACCATGAAAATGATATGTTTATGAATGAAAGAAGGGAAATAGATGAAGTATTATTTAAACAGGAAACCATCCTGAAACACAATTTGCCTGCTGAAATCCTAGGGGATCCTCCTCCACCCAAGGGTGATCCCGTGTTTGAGCTTAAACCGTTACCTGATACTCTTAAATATGCTTATCTTGATGAGAAAAAGATATATCCTGTTATTATTAGTGCTAACCTTTCAGAGCATGAAGAAGAGAGATTATTGAAAACTCTGAAGAAGCACCGTGCTGCTATTGGATATACTCTTGATGATCTTAAGGGCATTAGTACCACTCTGTGTCAACACAAAATAAATTTGGAGGAAGATGCCAAACCAGTTCGTGATCATCAACGACGGCTGAATCCTAAGATGAAGGAAGTGGTAATAAAGGACATATTAAAGCTTCTTGAGGCAGGTATAATTTATCTAGTTGCTGATAGTCAGTGGGTAAGTCTTGTCCATTGTGTCCCTAAGAAGGGAGGTATTATTGTCGTTCCTAATGATAAAGATGAGTTGATCCCACAAAGAATTATTGCAGGTTATAGGATGGTAATTGATTTCTGCAAATTAAATAAAGCTACTAAAAAGATCATTACCCCTTACCTTTTATCGATCAAATGCTAGAAACATTATCCAAACATACACATTTTTGCTTTCTAGATGGTTATTCTGGTTTCTCTCAAATACCTGTGTCAGCCAATGATCAATCAAAGACTACTTTTACTTGCCCTTTTGGTACTTTTGCTTATAGACGTATGCCTTTTGGTTTATGTAATGCACCTGCTACCTTTCAAAGATGCATGATGGCTATATTGTCTGACTTTTGTGAAAAGATTTGTGAGGTTTTCATGGACGAGTTTTCCGTCTATGGGTCCTCTTTTGATGATTGCTTAAGCAACCTTGATCAAGTTTTGCAGAGGTGCGAAGAAACTAACCTTGTCTTGAATTGGGAAAAGTGCCACTTTATGGTTAATCAAGGTATTGTCTTGGGGCATAAAGTTTCTGAAAGAGGTATTGAAGTAGATAACGCCAAGGTTGATGCTATTGAAAAGATGCCATGTCCCAAGGACATCAAAGGTATAAGAAGTTTCCTTGGTCATGCCAGTTTTTATAGGAGGTTCATTAAGGACTTCTCAAAAATTTCTCGGCCTCTGACTAATTTATTACAAAAAGATATACCATTTGTCTTTGATGATGATTGTGTAGAAGCATTTGAAATACTTAAGAAAGCATTGATCTCTGCACCGATTGTTCAGCCACCTGATTGGAATTTACCCTTTGAAATTATGTGTGATGCTATTGATTATGCTGTAGGTGATGTCCTAGGGCAAAGAGTTGATAAGAAATTAAATGTTATTCAATATGCTAGTAAGACTCTAGATAATGCTCAGAGAAATTATGCCACTACTAAAAAAGAATTCTTAGCAGTTGTATTTGCTTGTGATAAGTTTAGACCATATATTGTTGATTCTAAAGTAACTATTCACACTGATCATGCTGCTATTAAATATCTCATGGAAAAGAAAGATGCTAAGCCTAGACTTATTAGATGGGTTCTCTTGCTACAAGAATTTCATTTGCATATTATTGATAGAAAGGGAGCTGAGAACCCTGTTGCAGACAACTTGTCTAGGCTAGAGAATGTTCTTGATGACCCACTACCTATTGATGATAGCTTTCCTGATGAACAATTAAATGTCATAAATGCTTCTCATACTGTTCCATGGTATGCTGATTATGCTAATTACATTGTTGCTAAATTTATACCACCTAGTTTCACATACCAGCAAAAGAAAAAGTTCTTCTATGATTTGAGGCATTACTTTTGGGATGACCCACATCTTTATAAAGAAGGAGTAGATGGTGTTATTAGACATTGTGTACCTGAGCATGAACAGGAACAGATCCTACGCAAGTGTCATTCCTAAGCTTATGGAGGACACCATGCTGGAGATAGAACTGCACACAAGGTATTGCAATCCGGTTTTTATTGGCCTACTCTCTTCAAGGATGCCCGTAAGTTTGTCTTGTCTTGTGATGAATGTCAAATAATTGGTAATATTAGTAGACGTCAAGAAATGCCTATGAATTATTCACTTGTTATTGAACCATTTGATGTTTGGGGCTTTGATTATATGGGACCTTTCCCTGCTTCTAATGGATATACACATATTTTAGTTGTTGTTGATTACGTTACTAAGTGGGTAGAAGCTATTCCAACTAGTAGTGCTGATCATAACACCTCTATTAAGATGCTTAAAGAAGTTATTTTTCCAAGGTTTGGAGTCCCTAGATATTTAATGACTGATGGTGGTTCACATTTTATTCATGGTGCTTTCCGTAAAATGCTTGCTAAGTAAGACGTTAATCATAGAATTGCATCTCCTTATCACCCACAGTCTAGTGGTCAAGTAGAATTGAGCAATAGAGAACTCAAACTAATTTTGCAAAAGACTGTTAATAGGTCTAGAAAGAATTGGTTCAAGAAACTTGATGATGCATTATGGGCCCATAGAACTGCATATAAAAATCCTATGGGTATGTCTTCGTATAAAATGGTTTATGGAAAAACATGTCACTTACCTCTAGAACTAGAACATAAGGCACATTGGGCTACTAAAGAGCTCAATTATGATTTCAAACTTGCCGGTGAAAAGAGGTTATTTGACATTAGCTCACTTGATGAATGGAGAACCCAAGCCTATGAGAATGCCAAATTATTTAAAGAAAAGGTTAAAAGATGGTATGACAAAAGGATACAAAAGCGTGAGTTTAATGTAGGTGATTATGTATTATTATACAACTCTCATTTAAGATTTTTTGCAGGGAAACTTCTCTCCAAATGAAAAGGTCCTTACGTTATCGAGGAGGTCTATCATTCCGGTGCCATAAAAATCAACAACTTTGAAGGCACAAATCCGAAGGTGGTGAACGGTCAAAGAATTAAACATTATATCTTAGGTAATCCTATAAATGTTGAAACCAATGTTATTGAAACCGTAACCCCGGAGGAATACATAAGGGACACTTTCCGGAACGTTTCAGACTCCGAAAAGGAATAGGTATGTGGTACGGTAAGTAAACCGACTCCAAAACAGTTCTAATGGCAATTTTGTTCCGTTTTGGAATATTTAGAAAAATAGAAAAATAAGAAGCAGTCCAGGAAGGACACAAGGACTCCACGAGGGTGGAGGGCGCGCCCTACCCCCCTGGGTGCGCCCCTACCTCGTGGTCACCTCGTGTGCTCTCCGAACTCCGTTTTCGTACACGACACATATTTTGGTCGGTAAACATTCATTATATAATCTCCCGGAGGTTTTGTCTCCTGTGTCACGCAAAAATCTCCTGTCTTTGTTTCGAGCTGTTTTTCTGACAGATCCAGGTTGTCATGTCATCTTCAAGTGCCCCTAAGGACCAGTTCTTCGAGAAGGTCATCAACCCCTACCTCACGGAAGTGCTGCAACACCCTCAAACCATTGAGATGTGTGAGGGGTTGTTGCACATCCGTGATGTTGAGGGACCAAGGAAGACCGGAAGTACGGAGGCAAGGCTCGAGGCATTGGAGCAAGAAGTTTTCAAGTGTCAGGAGATGGTGGAGCGTGGACTCGATTCCAATCACATTATGATCACGGAGTTCACCAATAACCACAAGCTGGACGTCAGGGACATTGGGGAGGCCCTCTTCAAGCTTCATGAGAAAATTGAGCACCTCCAAGCCTAGATCTATGACCTGAAAAATCAAAACTGTGAGTATGAATATAGATTCAAGAGGATGAGTTTGGCTGCAGATTTGAGGTTTCAGGAGACTCGATCATCCTTCTATGATGGTGAGCCTATGCCTTGGAAGAAGGACGACAAGCCTACGCCATCAACAAAACCATCAACTTCTTCACCAACAAAGGAGACATAATCACATGGGTATGGGCACTCCCCTTGACAACGACCAAGCTTGGGGGAGTGCCCCGGTATCGTATCACCATCACTTTTATCTTTACCGTTTTTCTTAGTTTGATCATTTTGATAATATCTTGATCTAGTAGAATAAACGGTTTTAGTATGATCTAGTTGTGAGTTTTGCTTTATGATCCTTCTATGTAATCGAGTCCATGAGCTATATATAATAAAGATTAGTGTTGAGTCAAGGACTTGATTATTTTGCCATGATCTTGAGTGAATAAAAGAAAAGAGAAAGAATAAAAAAGAAACAAAGAGATCATATGGATCTTATGGAGAGTAATGAGCTCACATAGAAATAGTATGATGAATAAAAGTTGTTGAGAGTTGACAAACATAGTTTTGGTCATCGTTGCAATTAATAGGAAGTAATAAAGAAAGAGAGGTCTTCACATATAAATACACTATCTTGGACATCTTTTATGATTGTGAGCACTCATTAAAATATGGCATGCTAAAGAGTTGACATTGGACAAGGAAGACAACATAATGGGTTATGTTTTCTTACATATGAGATAATTATATTGTCTTGGATCATCCAACATGATTGAGCTTACCTTTCCCCCTCATGCTAGCCAAATTCATCGCACCAAGTAGATACTACTTGTGCTTCCAAATACCCTTAAACCAGTTTTGCCATGAGAGTCCACCATACCTACCTATGGATTGAGTAAGATCCTCCAAGTAAGTTGTCATCGGTGCAAGCAATAAAAATTGCTCTCTAAATATGTATGACTTATTAGTGTGGGAGAAAATAAGCTTTATACGATCGTGTGATATGGAAGAAATAAAAGCGACAGACTGCATAATAAAGGTCCATATCACAAGTGGCAATATAAAGTGACGTTCTTTCGCATTAAGATTTTGTGCATCCAACCATAAAAGCGCATGACAACCTCTGCTTCCCTCTGCGAAGGGCCTATCTTTTACTTTTATCTCCTATTGCATAAGAGTCATGGTGATCTTCACCTTCCTTTTTACATTTTATCTTTGGCAAGCACATGTTGGAAAGATCCTGGTATATATGGCTAATTGGATGTGAGTTTCATGAACTATTATTGTTGACATTACCCTTGAGGTAAAACATTGGGAGGCAAAACTATAAGCCCCTATATTTCTCTGTGTCCGATTAAAACTCCATACCCATAAGTAGTTGAGTGTTAGCAATTGTGAAAGACATATGATAGTTGAGTATGTGGACTTGCTGAAAAGCTCTTATATATTGACTCTTTCCTATGTTATG
>NC_053027.1:88788248-88815420 GCF_003073215.2 Triticum urartu
CATCCTCCCACTCAATTCTTTCGAGAGAAACTTTTCCTCGAGAAAGGACCCGATTCTAGAAACAATCCCTTATTGCTTTCGAATCTGAGACAGGAGGTATACCCAACTGTTTTGGTGTCCTATGAAGATGCATTTATCCGCTTTGGGTTCGAGCTTATCAGCCTGAAACTTTTTCACATAAGCGTCGCAGCCCCAAACTTTTAAGAAATGACAGCTTAGGTTTCTCTAAACCATAGTTCATACGGTGTCATCTCATCGGAATTACGTGGTGCCCTATTTAAAGTGAATGTGGTTGTCTTTAATGCCTAACCCATAAACTATCGTGGTAATTCGATAAGAGACATCATGGTATGCATCATATCCAATAGGGTGCAGTTATGATGTTCGGACACACCATCACACTATGGTGTTCCAGGCTGTATTAGTTGTGAAACAATTTCCACAATGTCTTAATTCTGTGCCAAACTCGTAATTCAGATATTCATCTCTATGATCATATCATAGATCTTTTATCCTCTTGTCACGACGATCTTTCAACTTCACCCTGAAATTACTTGAACCTTTCAATAATTCAGACTCGTGATTCATCAAGTAAATGTACTCAACATCTACTCAAACCATCTGTGAAGTAAGAACATAACGATGTCCACTACACGCCTCAGCACTCATTGGACTGCACACATCAAAATGTATTACTTCCAACAAGTTGCTTTCTAGTTCCATTTTACTGAAAAACGAGGCTTTCAGTCATCTTGCCCATGTGGTATGATTTGCATGTCTCAAGTGATTCAAAATCAAGTGAGTCCAAACGGTCCATTTGCATGGAGTTTCTTCATGCATATACACCAATAGACATGGTTCGCATGTCTCAAACTTTTCAAAAATGAGTGAGTCCCAAAGATCCATCAACATGGAGCTTCTTCATGCGTTTTATACCGATATGACTTACGTGGCAGTGCCACAAGTAGGTGGTACTATCATTACTATCTTTTGGCATGAACATGTGTATCACTACGATCGAGATTCAATAAACCATTCATTTCAGGTGTAAGACCATTGAAGGTATTATTCAAATAAACAAAGTAACCATTATTCTCTTTAAATGAATAACCGTATTGCGATAGACATAATCCAATCATGTCTATGCTCAACGCAAACACCAAATAACAATTATTAGGTTTTAACCAATCTCGATGGTAGAGGGAGCGTGCGATGCTTGATCATATCAACCCTGGAAACACTTCCAACACATATCGTCAGCTCACCTTTAGCTAGTCTCCGTTTATTCCGTAGCTTTTATTTCGAGTTACTAACACTTAGCAACCGAACCGGTATCTAATACCCTGGTGCTACTAGGAGTACTAGTAAAGTACACATCAACACAATGTATATCCAATATACTTCTATCGACCTTGCCAGCCTTCTCATCTACCAAGTATCTAGGGTAATTCTGCTCCAGTGGCTGTTCCCCTTATTACAGAAGCACTCAGTCTCGGGTTTGGGTTCAACCTTGGGTTTCTTCACTAGAGCAGCAGCTGAATTGCCGTTTCATGAAGTATCCCTTTGTTCCCTTGCCCTTCTTGAAACTAGTGGTTTCACCAACCATCAACAATTGATGCTCCTTCTTGATTTCTACTTTCGCGGTGTCAAACATCGCGAATATCTCAAGGATCATCATATATGTCCCTGATATATCATAGTTCATCACGAAGCTCTAGCAGCTTGGTGGTAATGACTTCGGAGAACCATCACTATTTCATCTGGAAGATCAACTCCCACTCGATTCAAGCGATTGTTGTACTCAGACAATCTGAGCACAAGCTCAACAATTGAGCTTTTCTCCCTTAGTTTGCAGGCTAAGAAAATCGTCGGAGGTCTTATACCTCTTGACGTGGGCACGAGCCTGAAATCCCAATTTCAGCCCTCAAAACATCTCATATGTTTTGCGACGTTTCAAAGTCTTCGGTGCCTCAATCTAAACCGTTTAACTGAACTGATGTCAGATGTTCGCAACATCCACAGACGACGTTCGAGGTTCAGCACACTGAGCGGTGCATTAAGACATAAGCCTTCTATGAAGCAATGAGGACAATCCTCAGTTTACGGACCTAGTCTGCATAATTTCTACTATCAACTTTCAACTAAATTTTCTCTAGGAACATATCAAACAGTAGAACTGAAGCACGAGCTACGACATAATTTGCGAAGACCTTTTGACTATGTTCAGGATAATTAAGTTCATCTTATGAACTCCCACTCAGATAGACATCCCTCTAGTCATCTAAGTGATTACATGATCCGAGTCAACTAGGCCGTGTCCGATCATCACGTGAGACGGACTAGTCATCATCGGTGAACATCTTCATGTTGATCGTATCTACCATACGACTCATGCTCGACCTTTCGGTCTCTTGTGTTCCGAGGCCATGTCTGTACATGCTAGGCTCGTCAAGTCAACCTAAGTGTTTCGCGTGTGTAAATCTGTCTTACACCCGTTGTATGTGAACGTAAGATCTATCACACCCGATCATCACGTGGTGCTTCGAAACGACGAACTTGCGCAACGGTGCACAGCTAGGGGAAACACTTTCTTGAAATTTATGAGGGATCATCTTATTTACTACCGTCGTTCTAAAACAAAGATGTATAAACATGATAAACATCACATGCAATCAAATAGTGACATGATATGGCCAATATCATATAGCTCCTTTGATCTCCATCTTGGGGCTCCATGATCATCTTGTCACCGGCATGACACCATGATCTCCATCATCATGATCTCCATCATCGTGTCTTCATGAAGTTGTCTCGTCAACTATTACTTCTACTACTACAGCTAACGGTTAGCAATAAAGTAAAGTAATTACATGACGTTTATGTTGACACGCAGGTCATAAATAAATTAAGACAACTCCTATGGCTCCTGCCGGTTGTCATACTCATCGACATGCAAGTCGTGATTCCTATTACAAGAACATGATCATCTCATACATCACATATATCATTCATCACATCCTTTGGCCATATCACATCACATAGCATACCCTGCAAAAACAAGTTAGACGTCCTCTAATTGTTGTTTGCATGTTTTACGTGGCTGCTATGGGTTTCTAGCAAGAACGTTTCTTACCTACGCAAAAACCACAACGTGATATGCCAATTGCTATTTACCCTTCATAAGGACCCTTTTCATCGAATCCGATCCGACTAAAGTGGGAGAGACAGACACCCGCTAGCCACCTTATGCAACTAGTGCATGTCAGTCGGTGGAACCAGTCTCACGTAAGAGTACGTGTAAGGTCGGTCCGGGCCGCTTCATCCCACAATGCCACCGAATCAAGATTGGACTAGTAACGGTAAGCATATTGAACAAAATCAACGCCCACAACTACTTTGTGTTCTACTCGTGCATAGAAACTACGCATAGACCTAGCTCATGATGCCACTGATGGAACGTAGCATAAATTCAAAATTTTCCTACGTGTCACCAAGATCTATCTATGGAGTCATCTAGCAACGAGGGAGGAGTGGATCTACATACCCTTGTAGATCGCGCGCGGAAGCGTTCAAGAGAACGGGGTTGATGGAGTCGTACTCGTCGTGATCCAAATCACCGATGATCCTAGCGCCGAACGGACGGCACCTCCGCGTTCAACACACGTACGGAGCAGCGACGTCTCCTCCTTCTTGATCCAGCAAGGGGGAAGGAGAGGTTGATGGAGATCCAGCAGCACGACGGCGTGGTGGTGGAAGTAGCGGGATTCCAACAGGGCTTCGCCAAGCGCTGCGGGAGGAGGGAGATGTGTCATGGGAGGGAGAGGGAGGCGCCAGGGCTTAGGTGGGTTGCCCTCCCTTCCCCCCACTATATATAGGGCCAAGGGAGAGGGGAGGCAGCCTTGGCCCTTCCTCCAAGGAAGGGTGCGGCCAGGGAGGAGTCCCTCCTCCCCAAGGCACCTCGGAGGTGCCTTCCCCCTTTAGACTCTTCCTTTCCTCTTCTCTGGCGCATGGGCCTCTTGGGGCTGGTTCCCTTGGCCCATATAGGCCAAGGCGCACCCCCTACAGCCCATGTGGCCCCCCGGGGCAGGTGGCCCCACCCGGTGGACCCCCGGACCCTTCGTGGTCCCGGTACAATACCGGTGACCCCGAAACTTGTCCCGATGGCCGAAATAGCACTTCCTATATATAATTCTTTACCTCCGGGACCATTCGGAACTCCTCGTGACATCCGGGATCTCATCCGGGACTCCGAACAACTTTCGGGTTACCGCATACTAATATCTCTATAACCCTAGCGTCACCAACCTTAAGTGTGTAGACCCTATGGGTTCGGGAGACATGCAGACATGACCGAGATGACTCTCCGGTCAATAACCAACAGCGGGATCTGGATACCCATGTTGGCTCCCACATGTTCCACGATGATCTCATCGGATGAACCACAATGTCAAGGACTTAATCAATCCCGTATACAATTCCCTTTGTCTAGCGGTACGATACTTGCGTGAGATTCGATCGTCGATATCCCGATACCTTGTTTAATCTCGTTACCGGCAAGTCTCTTTACTCGTTTCGTAACACATCATCCCGTGATCAACTCCTTGATCACATTGTGCACATTATGATGATGTCCTACCGAGTGGGCCCAGAGATACCTCTCCATTTACACGGAGTGACAAATCCCAGTCTCGATTCGTGCCAACCCAACAGACA
The DNA here is from genome assembly GCF_003073215.2 of Triticum urartu. Taxonomy (NCBI): domain Eukaryota; kingdom Viridiplantae; phylum Streptophyta; class Magnoliopsida; order Poales; family Poaceae; genus Triticum; species Triticum urartu. Next base: position 88,792,962 of record NC_053027.1, read on the forward strand.
CTTTCGGAGATACCTGTAGTGTACCTTTATAGCCACCCAGTTACGTTGTGATGTTTGGCACACCCAAAGCACTCCTACGGTATCCGGGAGTTGCACAATCTCATGGTCTAAGGAAATGATACTTGACATTAGAAAAGCTTTAGCATACGAACTACATGATCTTGTGCTAGGCTTAGGATTGGGTCTTTGTCCATCACATCATTCTCCTAATGATGTGATCCCGTTATCAATGACATCCAATGTCCATGGTCAGGAAACCGTAACCATCTATGATCAACGAGCTAGTCAACTAGAGGCTTACTAGGGACATGGTGTTGTCTATGTATCCACACATGTATCTGAGTTTCCTATCAATACAATTCTAGCATGGATAATAAACGATTATCATGAACAAGGAAATATAATAATAACTAATTTATTATTGCCTCTAGGGCATATTTCCAACACCAAGAGGGCCCAACTCGCTGCAGGCTCGGCTGAACACGCCTCCTCGCCGCATGCAACCGGCTTCAGACTGCCCCGCCTGCCTTCATTGAATCCGCGCGTGTGCCAGCAACATGTCCTTCCGCGAGCCGGCCAGCATTTTAGAAGACAAAAACTAACCAAAATATAATTAATTATGCATGGTCTTGACTTGTTGTGCTCGCACTTGTAGCAAGAACTAGAGGTTTTTCTTTATTCATAGCTCTCCTCAAAAAAATTTGGATTTGAAGTGAATCCTGGTTGTGGACATTATGTATGAATGTGGAGATATCTGTGAACATGAGTTTGATGTGGAAGTTGAACTTGGAATGTCGTGCTTGCGCGTGAACTATACCATGTCCAATGCTTTGTCTGTTATTGTTTGGAAAGTAATTGCTGTTATTACATGACCCAAAAAATATATTTTGTGCCACATCAGTAGATCCACGGATATCACAACACGCATGCTAACAGGATAAACATTTGAACCTAGCTACTATGAAGGAAATTTTGTATAGACAACATTTTTAGATAGCAAGTGACGCCTAGCCTGCTCTGCCTCTGCTAGCTTATTTCTGGCTTCTTCCATCTCTTCTTTGGCATGGGTGAAGAGAGCTTCTGATTGCTCTTTTTGCTTCTTCAGGAACTCAGCTACATTCTCAAGGGATGCTACACGCTTTCTTTCAGCCTTTACTAGAGCCACAAGGACACGGACTGCTGACGACTCCACCTGGCTTGTGTGTAATCCAGCATCATCTGGGAATTTGCACCTTGTGTCTAATCCAGCATCATTAGGGAACTGGCACCTTGTGTGTAATCCAACCTCATTCTGGAAACATGATCTTGAGGTTGACCATACTTCCCTCCTCGCAGGAACTGCATCCTGACATGAAGTTACTTCTTTTTTAGATAATTACTCAGAGCAACCCAGATCCATTTACTAGAAGCCAGATAAATAGAACTCGGAGAAGTGAGTTCAAAAGGAAGAAAATATAAAAACAGACTACAAGGTGAGAACACCCACTTCCTACATCAAGCTAAAAATGAAAGCATTAGGACGATTAAGACTCTTCTTATGACACATCGAAGAACACGAGGCTTAAGAGAAACAGAAACTACAACATATACACATCGAAGAACACGAGGCTAAAAGAAAGTAATTGAAAGGGTGTTACTTACCAAAGCTCGTTTTATAGGTTCTGTGCAGCTCCTCCTTAACTTGCCATGCTCCTTGAAGATGTCCCCAATATCCCGTGTTTGGTCTTCATTGCTCCTCTGCATGTTCGTACTCGTGGTTTTAAAATCTCAACATGGCAAGAAAAATATACTACTAGTAATACTCGTGCATCTTGTGGGCAACATTAAAGCACTCGTCTGCCATGTTAGAGCATCTCCAACAGAATCGCAACGCACGGCACTTTAAAAAGCGTTTACAGTGCTGAGATCGAGAAGTAGAGATAGAGAGTAGATGATAGTTCTCAGCATAGATAGATAAAAAAATATTATTCAACTACTCCTCGTCGTCCGACTCCTCCTCGGTGATGTCCTCCTCCGACGTCTGACTATAGGCGTGAAGATACCGATCGTCGTCGGATTCCTAGGGCGACGCTGCTCCTAGCCTCGTGTTGAATTGAGCGTCCACTTTTCGCCTACGCTTGTCCTTGCGATAGGCAGCTCGCTCCGCCCTCCTCTTATCCCTCTCCGCCCTCCTTTGCTCGTAGAACTCGCGCTCGTTGATGATGTCCTGTGGGAAGCGTTGGCGCCACAGCGCCATGGCTTCCACGTCCATCTCGGCGATGCGGAGACGGTGCTCCCGCCTCCGGTTGTCACGACGATCCTCGCCGGTGATAAGCCGCGGCAGAGGCATGAGCTCCTATGCCCGCTCCCGCGTCGGCACGTTGGGGAAGTTCAATGTTCTATGAGGCCACCGGAGGCGCCACGCCGCCGCGTCGTACGCGCGGGAAGCCTCGTTGGCGGTGTCAAAATTACTGAGGCCGAGGTGCATCTCGCAGAACTGGATCTCGGCGGAGAAGCCGCCGGAGGGGCGTGCATGGACGCTGCGGTATCCCCAAGTTTCCCGGCGACGCGATGGCACGGTGGCACGGCAGCGGTGAGGCGAGAAAGAGCGGGGAGAGAGCGGTGGTGAGGCACAGAGCGGGGAGAGAGCGGTGGCAAGGCACAGAGTGGTGGGAGGGCGTTGCATTTTATAAAGCGCGCCGGACGCCGCGCGCCAAAACTAGCGCATGCCCGGCCGCTTTTTCCCACGCGCGCGCAATCCTTTCCCGACGTCTCTGCTATCTCTACTCTCTTCTCTACTACTACATTTATTTTATATTTAAAATTTATCTCTACTTCTCTACTCTCTATTTTTATCTCTCTACTTTTTACCTACTCTTATTAAAAATAGAGTTGGTGATGATGGTGTTCCTGCCATCCTGCAATATAGGCCATCCGATTTATATCCGACGGATAGGAAGGAAACTATGGCAATTTTGCAAAAAGATACCCACACCCCTCTCCGCATTTGAAAATAAGGCATTCCCTCATTCATCCTTTTCTCCTACAAGATAAAATACTCATACAAATGCATCTTGATGCGTGCAACGCATGGGCATCTTGCTAGTTCTAAAAAACTATCCATCATTTGCCACACTACTGGTTGCAGATGAAATACCTACCCAAGCACAGCGCGATACATGAGCGACGCACAATTACAAGCTGATATTATGTTGGACAATGGAGGCTATAACCAATTACTTTTCCGGGAACAATAGCACCCAGGAAATTTGAAGGGTAGGTATGAACAAAATTGGAACTGCACATGTACTGCTAAGTGATTCAATACACACATTACCAATCGAGGAGGAGAATGATGGTCGCGGCGACCTCTGTGATTCGTGGTCGACAATGGGAGTCAGTTCATTGTCCACGACGGTGGTGCTTCTGCACTTGGCGTTGGCTTTCTGGAAGCAGATCCGAGACCGTGGAAGACGGTGCCGGGGAAGAGGCTCCATGTATGAAAACGACGGTGGACCGGCTCCAGTGCGGTGTACGAGGTCATCGATGAGGCAGATGCGCTGCGGTGGATGAGTGCGCCGATGTAGAAGGGGAGGAGCACAAAGGCTGCGGTGTCGTGGAGAAGTCTATTTTGCGGTGGCGATAGAAAATGGGGAGTATTCAGGTGTACTACTCTGGGTGCCAGTGTGGGGTTGGCTGGGTAGGGTGAACCTGAAGTTAGGAAAACAGCCCCCTACCAACCATCATCGGTAGGCCTGTTCCGAAGGCTATGATGGTAACTTCCCACTGCTCGAATCAGGGTCGCGGGAGATTTTCCCACCGACCTCAAAATTTTGTGACACTGAACTCCCCGTGTGGAGTGTTGGGTGATTCGGCTAAGAAACTAGCAAGTAGTACTAGTAAACTATGCATATTAGGTTTGACCGAAGTCAAACATCCTAAAGTTTGACCAAGTTTATAGGAAATATAAACATTTACCATAACGGATATGTATGATGTGAAAGTACATTCGATAGTGAATCTAATGGTATTTATTTGTTGTTGTATATGTTAATATTTTTTGTTATAAACTTTCTGAGAGTTTACAAAACTTGACTTTGACCAATGCTAATACGCAGACTTAAATAAAAACGAAGGGTGTACACATTTGTTTTCTTAGTATTTAGTGAATTAACCATTTGTTGAAATTGTGAAATAAATATATTAGGCTACTGACTTCGAATGTAATGGTCTATACAATTCAATAGTTACAATCATTGTCGAATTCCAAGATGTATACGAGGTCTATAGTACTTCACAACATACTAAAACTCGCATAATCCCAGTCAAATGACAATCAAAATGCATTTCATAGTTATTACTTTGTAGGATGCAACAAAACCAACAATAACTCTACATCAGCCATTATAAAAGCAACATTTTGAACATATCCCAATGTGTGAATGAAACGTGTAGAGAGAGCTTGCGAAGATGGAGAAGATAGGGCGGGAAAGATTGTATGTATGTGGACGAAAGAGTAGGAGACAAACCTAACGAAATAGAAAGAGGGAGATAGAGAGAGAAAGAGAGAGGAATACGTTAGGTCTGTCAGAAAGATGGAGACCTGTAATATACGCGAGATGCGTGTGCATCCGGATTCTGTACACGTGGAAGGAGAAGAGACAATAGGTTTGATGAGAGAGCTGGAAAAACATGGACGAGAGGGGAAGGATCTCGTGGGTTGAGGGATTGATAAATTTGTGCGAGGGAGAGAGGGATTGGTAATTTTGTGCGAGGGAGAGAGGGATTGGTAATTTTGTGCGAGAGAGAGAGGGTGGGGGAGGAGTCTGTCAGCCGTCGTCACATCATCCTGCTTCCAAATGGCCCCGCATTCTCTAGCGCAGTGTGGTCGCCATCTTTGATCTCCTCGATGCCCTCTTTGAAGATTGAGGTGTTATGCATGCTGGGGTGCGAATAAGCACAAGCGAGAGTGGTCGCCATATAACCTTGGATGGGGATGAATTGTGTGCTCGGGGGAGGGGGTGTGTGTGTGATGTGTGCTGTCTCTCTATCTCTTTGTGTGTGTGTGTGTCAGATATTGAGAGAAAACTAACCTAAGGAGAGAAATGTGTGTGTATGTGATGGAAAGCTACTTGCTAAATAGGGTATTCATGAAGAGATTGTGCGTGCGAGATAGAGAGTGATGTGCGGGCCTTGAGGTGGGCAGGGCCGGGTGGGGGTGTCAAAATGTGCGCGTTGATGCATGTGTTACATGCTATCGTGCGAGGTACGGACGAATCGAGAGAGATGGTTGTTGTGTTACGGATGCTCCTCTCTCTCTCACACACACACACGCAAGTAAAATAGAAGACCGTTCTCTCATGTATACACAACGTATCGGCATCTGTCTATGTCTCACTCATGCATGATCATTTGCACATTCACACCTCTCTATGTCTCTATCACACGCACACAGACTCCACATTGCCCTTCATCCACAACACACATATGGACACATACACACGTTCTCTCTCAGTCACACACACAGGGGTTGTTTGGTTGACACTAAGGGGCTGTTTGGTTTGTGACTAACTTTGCCAAAGATTGCCACACCTAAGGTTAGGCAAGTTTGACCAACTTAGGTGAGTGTTTGGTTCAAGCCACACCTTAGGCAAGCCACACTTGGACCCCACATGGCATACACACAAAAAGTGTGGCAAGATTCCCTTAGGCTTTCCACCTTGTGGCTCTCATTTTGATAAACTAACCTTAGTCAAGTTTGGCAAAAATGTGTGGCAAAGTGTGGCAATGCTAGTCCTAAAACCAAACAGCCCGTAAGTTTGCCTAAGATTGCCACACCTAAGGTTAGGCAAGTTTGACCAGCTTAGGTGGGTGTTTGGTTCAAGCCACACCTTAGGCAAGCCACATTAGGGTCCCACATTACATACACTCAAAAAGTGTGGCAAGATTCCCTTAGGCTTGCCAACTTGTGGCTCTCATTTTGAAGAACTAACCTTAGGCAAGTGTGGCAACATTGTCTCTATGACAAGTGGGCCATAGTGGCAATAAAGTGTGGCGAGCCTAAGTGTGGAAAAAACCAAACACATGCCAACTAAACTGTGGCTGCCAAATTTTGGCTTGGCAAACGGTGGCTGGGAACCAAACATCCCCAAAATCAGTATTAAAAAAACTAGGGCGCACCTAAAATGTCCAAATCCAAATAAACACGAACGGGAGCAAATTCAAATATATGGAAATATTGTAGCGTCAAGAACTTTTCCCGGAAAAAAAAGTTGAGTCACATTCGGGCATTGTTTTCACACACACAAAAAGGTTCAGTGGGTGTCCTTCGAGCGCGACACGGTGACGCACCGTTCGATCGACCACGCGGCCGCGGTTCACGCGCTTGCATAGGATTCTGTATCATGGTTGTGGTAACTAATAAAAGCGCTGCCTAAGTCTAATGTTTACGTGTACTAGTACGGTTTTCTTTTAAGTTTGACCAACCCTATATAAAACTAAGGGCCTGTTTGGTTCCAGTAAGTCACTTTTTTCACTTTTTGACTTATAAGTTGGTGACTTATTTGGAACCAAACAGGCCCTAAACTAAGCTCCCATACGTGCACTCATCAATATGCCGCCGCCGTTGCGCATGCCAGCGCCCGCCTGCTCCGGCCAATAATTTCTCGCCCATCACCACCGTGTCGCCGCCAAGCCGAAGGCTCGCCCGCTCACGTCGTCTGCAGTCCCTCCTCGCGATGCCGCCACGCTGCCAAGCACGCGAGCAGCTGACACTACAAAAAAAACACTTCCGTGATGATACGTGTTTGCCACAGTAGGTCGCTTTTTTGTCATGCATGTCCATCCATGACAAATTTATGACAGAATCAAGATAGTCATACCTGTGCTATCGTAGAAGTGTTCCATGACATTACCAAAATTATCATCACGGAAGTGTCCACTTCCATGACGATAAATTGCGCGTCACAGAAGTGCTTTTGTCAAGGGTGACTGACACGTGGCATCCACCGTAACGGAACGCCATTAAGCTATCGGGTTGGTTTTGGATCCGATAACCCGTTAACAGCCCCGACCAATGGGAATTTTCCACGTGTAAAATCATCATTGGCTAGAGGAAACACGTGTCGGCTCATCATCAGGACAGATGTCATCCACTCATTGGACAGAAGGCGCCTATGATACGTCGACACGTGGCACGGCCCAACAAGTTTAAATGGGCCGGCCCAACTAAAGGCCCACAAGATTTTGGGACCATAATGGGCCGGCCCAGCTAAAGGCCCACGAGATTTTGCGGACCATAATGGGCTGGCCCAGCTAAGTCCCACAAGATTTCGCGGGCCATAATGGGTCGGCCCAGGTACAGGCCCACAAGATTTTTGTGTGCCATAATAGGCCGGCCCAGGTAAAGGCCCACAACATTCTTGCGGATCATAATGGGCTGGCCCAGCTAAAGGCCCATGAGATGTCGCCGACATTAATGGGCCGGCCCAGCTATAGGCCCACAAGATTTTGAGGACCCTACTAGGCCGGCCCGTTAACTGGCTGCCATGTTTTGGGCCAAATGTCGGCCCATATTTGATCTGGTCCATTAATGGCCTGCCACGCTCCGGGCCTAATAGTGGCCCATATGAGATCCGACCCGTTAAAAGCCTACCACGTTCTGGGCCAAATTACGGCTCAGATCAGGTCCGGCCCTTTAAGAGGTTTTGGGACTAATTATGGCCCATATCAGATTCGACCCGTCAACTGGACACTATGCTTTTGGGCCCACTTGCTAAATGCCCACTTAGTAATTCGGCCTGATATTAGTTTTGGCCTGTTAAGGCCCGTTTAACATTTCGGCCCTATATTAATTTCAGCCTATTAAAAAGCCCGTCATATAGTTGGACCTAACTACGGCCCGGATTGCATCCGGCCTGCTTGCAGCCGATATCTGATTGGGCCAAACAAGGACCAAGACAATTTTTCAGCCTGTTAAAAGCCCGTGATTTGATTCACACAATCATGGGACGGGGTTCATTTCGGGCTGCTGCTGGCCCGTGAGCTGATCGGCATGTTTCAGGCCCAACCTACATCGTGATTGCATGACGGCCGTTTGGCCGGTTTACTGCGAAGACAGGATATATATACAGCAAAATAACTGCAGTATCGTGAATAACAAAAAAAAAACCTTAGGACTATACAATAAAGAAATTACGCATATACATCCACTGGGCATTCAAGTTCGCCACTATGATAATAAGCACAAGCAGACAGCAGATACATACACTGGGCATCAAGATCGCCACCAGTGCAAAATAAACACGCCAACAAAAAAATATCACAAAACCGAACAGCACTTCATAGAGTTCAAGAGAAGGTAGCCCTGCTGGGGGAGCTGCAGCGCCAAGCAGCTGAGCAAGATTGATGAGGCTGCGCTTGTCAACACTTTATCTTCCTCACTCTGAAAGATAAACAAGCAGACAAATGACAGGTTTTGCACCAAAAGTATTCAGTGCTGACAATTCATCACATTTCTTACTGACGATAAAGTGAACACATTTTAAATTTGCATAAACACAATTGGTATTCTTCAGGTTAAAGACATGGCAGAAATGACATAGTGAAGGGATTGGCAGCTTTCACGACACCCTGATTACAGATCAAGACTCCATAAGTATCAATGGTTAGTGTGCTGTCAATTATACCATTTCAGATTGAAAATAAGAGATGTTAAATAATAGTAGAATGATATGACATTTTCATAGTTAAGACATTGCAGAATATGACATTGTGCTGTAGTGGGTAGGTTCACCACACCACTGGATTACAGATGAAGAACAGAAGCATACATGCAGTGCAAAAGAAGATCACTTGCTCTGTATAGTTTAATTTACATGGTATGAAGAAGGAACTTGGTTGTACAACTGAAAACTTAAATTGAGAAAGGACGAACTTTTGTTTATGAACTACATATAATAAACTTTAAACAAGCAATTTGATGCAAACACCAAAAATAAACAGCTGTTGCAGTCATGCCTAACCAAATATATACAACAAAGTTTGAAGGCTTGAGATGGACAAACTTACATTATTGGTGAAGACAGGCTCTATAAAGGCCTTGTCCATGCTGATGGGGGGCAATTCAAGAAGTTTACCACAGAATCTTCTTCAAAAGCATTGCCTTTATTCTACATTTTGTTAAGAGTAAATATAGATGTGATAATATACGAAAAAATGGAGAATATTTAAGATAAGATGAAGAGTGATGCTACATAACCAAGTAGCTATAAATGTAAGTGCAGCGATACAGGCAAAAGGTACAGCCAAGAGCAATGCACAGCTAAACTTCTTCAGTACCAACCTTATGGTAAGAGTAAATATAGATCTGATGTGTAGAAAATGGAGGGCAAAGGAAAATAAGCTGCAGAGTGATGGTACATGAACAACTACCTGTCATTATAAGTACACTGATAAAGGACAGCATGTACTTACAAGAACAATGCAGAGCTAAAAAAACATTGGCATTGGATATATTCTACACTAATGTAACCATTCATACAGATCAGATAATTTGGAGCGAACAATTGATAAGCAAGCTATCATGCATACTGCTGTCACATAATGAACCAGGTATGTATGCAAGTACAGTGATACAGGACAACAGGTACTAACAAGAGCAAAGCAGCGGGCAGCATATTTGAGATATCCTGTCGTTCTTGTCAAACCGGAATTCTTCTTCGAGCAGATTTCCTGCAAAAAAGATCTGTAAGGCACATGCGGAAAAGTAGAAGTTCAAATTGTCATGTGATTTCATAGACAGTACCTCATCCTGGGAACGAGACCAGTGCATAACAAGGTTTTTCCATTCAATGTCTTCTAAATTTAGCACAGGAGACTTCACCAGGAATTCGTTTATAGACTTGCCATCAAAGTGTGATTTCCTCAGGTAACACCGATACTGCTGCAATGCTTCCTTGAAAAGCACAAGCAAGCTTTGCTCGTCATGACTATCCAGATTGACCCTCGCCTAGTTACAACAATGTAATGTAAATCATTGATGTGTTCAATCAGCAGAAAACAGGAAAATAATAGCCATGAATAATAGCACTTACACGTAAGTTGGACAGGAAGATGTGAAAATGGTGTTTGTCTTCACAATAATCTTCCCATGATGGGAATATATGCACGTAGTCCCTAACAACATTGAAAGCATTGTCTTTTAAACTGGGAATAAATGGAATGGGGTTCCAATCTGCAGGAATTGGCCGTCTCTGCAGTTGGGATAGGTCTTCGGCCGGTGGACTTGCTGTACTTTTTGCTGGAGTGGGATTTTTCTGTGGTACAGCTGGTGCTATGGCAAATGAAATCGGTATACCTTTTGCTGGAGTGCAGGTCCTGTGTGGTGGGGCTAGTGGTGTGGCCAGTGAAGTATGGGTACAGTCTGCTGGAGTCGGTCCTACGTTTTGTGTCACTGGTTGTACATCCAATATAAGTGGGGTGCTGTCTGATTTCTCCGGCACCACCACGTTTTTCAAGGACTTTGCTGGTGCTCCTTCAGGTTCGGCAATCACCCTCTTCCTTTTTGATGTCTGATGCACAAGAACAACATTTGAGTGGAAAAACATGGTATGATGACAGATGGAATATGTATTGATAATGGATGGGCATGGCATCTCGACATATATGATGAGTAAACTAAGCAGATGGCGGTGCAACAAAGTAGAAGAAATGCAAGACAACATATGCAAGATACCCGCAATCAATAAAACATTGCCAAATTAGAACAGGCACCTTGATGGGTGAACAGGACAGGCCATCTGCCTTTGACTCCTCGAGGTTAGAATAGTCATTAGGATCATATTCTGAACAAGAATCAACAGGTGGGGAGCGTATGAGTTTCATTGCATCCAGAATGGCACTCAATGCCTTGGTGCCAATTTTGTAAGTCATTGCAGTGTTTAGCTTCAAGAGTGGACTGCTGCTAGTGCGACACAAAGCAGCTACACAGATCATAGTGTAGATATAACAGGGAAAACCTTAAGCATCAGAGTAAAATCAGCAAAGTGGAACTTGCTGGAATATATGTGCTAGTATTGCCGGTACGGCTAGAAAGGCTTCGGATACCAGCTCTCTTCAAGTGAAGGTGCGGTACTGTTAATATCAATGTAACTCTCAAAGGCGACACAGCTCCCCGCATTTCCTTGCTATTCTTATAGGATTCAAGTGGGCAGGCCACTACAAATCCTATTCCTATGTTTACAAGATCCTACGAATCAAAGAGGCTCAAAGTGTCCATCACAACCGACCGTATAGACCTCTACACTGCAAATGTCCCTGCTCATCTTCAGTACAAGGAACATACTGTACTACTATCATACTCCCTCCGTTCCAAAATATAAGTCTTGGTAGAGATTTCCACTATGGATCACATACAGATGTATCCAGGTACATTTTAGAGTGTAGATTCACTCATTTTGCTCCATATGTAGTCCATGGTGGAATCTATACAAAGACTTGTATTTAGGAACGGAGAGAGTACATATTAAAGAAGAACGGAAGAGGAACATGGTAAAGAAGAGCAAGCAGATTTTGGATAATAAAATGTTGGTTGCGCAGTGCCCACACATGATGAACCAGAGCGCATTAAGAATGCAACTCCTAGCTGTCTCTCGACCATTTCAGGCGGTTGGATGAAGATCCTACGTCTCCTAACCCTTCTTCTTCCTCGTCTCTGATTCTTCCCATACAGAACACCGCACGGGCCGGCCGGACCACCGGCCCCCACCGCCTGTGTTCCTCCGCCACCCCCACCCCCCCCCACCCGCGTCGAGTTTTCTTCGTTCGGCGAGGCCCCACAACCACCCGAGCCCCTTCGATCGCACCGGCGAACTCCGGCGAGCTCTGAAAAATCGACTGACCCAATTTTGAAATTTAGTCTACTGTGATTTAACTAGTGTGGAATATAAAAGGGGAAAACCATAAGCATTGCGAGTATGGTGTTGAGCGTGCCATGGCGGATCTGAAGGTGCAAACCGGACAAAGGCAACTTCGCAACCAAGACAAGAAATCAGAGTAAAGCAGTGGCGATCTATTTTCTTGCTGCGATAAATAAGTTGAGCAGATACGAAAGAGTACCGCCTCTGGTGCGGCACCGTGTAGGCATCTGCTGAGAATTTGACGGTGTTGCGGTAGCGATGGCTGTCGGCGGTGGAAGCAGATCTAGGAGAGTAGACGGTGGCGGCAGGGCGCGGTGGACGAGACGGTCGTAGGAGCGGCGCCGGCAAGGTGGACGACGTCGGGGATGAAGCGAGAGGATGGGATGTAAGGGTCCCGGTCCAAAGCCGTGGATGAGAGAGGTCGATCTCTTGTAATGGATGGCGGCATCGGGGTATCATCTCCGGCATGGTGGAGGAGGACGGCGGTGGATGGGGTGGCGGACGGGGGTGGGGTGGAGAGGGTGTTTTGGCGCCCACGGAGTACGAATGGGGAAAAGGGAGGTAGAGAGGAGGGGAACCATGTATTCAGGGCGCGCTTGTCTCAAATGCGAGGAAATTTACAAACTTAGCCCCCGTTTCAAATTTCTACTACATCACAGCAACACTAGTCGGTCGGGGATAGGACGGTAATCTCGCATACACCGAATATTTGCCGACGAGAGTTTGTTTTTGGCGCCCACCGTGTATGAATATGAATCGGGGAGGGAGTCGATTTCGGCCGAGGACACACTGTGTTTTGGCGCCCACCGTGTATGAATCCGGGTGAGAGGCGGTTACGTCACGTTTGGGTGAAATTACAAACCTACCCCTATCGAAACCTATAGATCTCAGCATCTCTTTTTGCGTGGCAGGGATAGGCAGTAGTGATTTCCATCTCACAGATTTTGGTTTCGGGCGGTTATTGCGACTTTCCCTGCTTCATTCAAATTTTGCAGAGTGCACGTTTACCATGCCAACTCAATTCGAATCCCGTTTGTATTCTATTTTTTCTGGGCGGGATCCATTTTCAATTGGAATTACATTCTATATATACATCATTTTTTATATATACTTTCAAAAGCACAACAAAGAATTCTGCTCCTTTATATATATAATATGATTTACAAATACAACAATCTCGAAATCTTAAGGTTGAATTCTAAAAAAATGTAACCAAATTATGTTCTACTAAAATGTATGGATCAGTAATATCTACATATTAAATAACATAGATGTGCGTGGATTCATATGAGTATGCATGTTTGATAGATCAATTTTGGTTCGAGTATGGATTACATGTATCATCATCTCGAATTCAAATATTTGAATACCTTTTTTGTTCACTCCTTTCACGCCCATCTCTCTCGCATGCATGCTCCTTCAGGTAGCTATCACTCTCTTTTCTCCAGCTCACCCGCACGCTCACTTCATGTTTCTCCTATCCTCGCAAACATGGTCTCTCGACGTCTCCCTTGAGAAGTGTCACACTCTCCCTATCATTATACATTACACAGTTTTCATTATCTCTCACGTATCTACTATTCTCTGGTATCACTCGGTACCTAAGCTGATGGGGGGGCAATTCAAGAAGTTTACCACAAAATCTTCTTCAAAAGCATTGCCTTTATTCTACATTTTGTTAAGAGTAAATATAGATGTGATAATATACGAAAAAATGGAGAATATTTAAGATAAGATGAAGAGTGATGCTACATAACCAAGTAGCTATAAATGTAAGTGCAGCGATACAGGCAAAAGGTATACAGGCCAAGAGCAATGCACAGCTAAACTTCTTCAGTACCAACCTTATGGTAAGAGTAATATAGATCTGATGTGTAGAAAATGGAGGGCAAAGGAAAATAAGCTGCAGAGTGATGGTACATGAACAACTACCTGTCATTATAAGTACACTGATAAAGGACAACATGTACTTACAAGAACAATGCAGAGCTAAAAAAACATTGGCATTGGATATATTCTACACTAATGTAACCATTCATACAGATCAGAAAATTTGGAGCGAACAATTGATAAGCAAGCTATCATGCATACTGCTGTCACATAATGAACCAAGTATGTATGCAAGTACAGTGATACAGGACAACATGTACTAACAAGAGCAAAGCAGTGGGCAACACATTTGTGATATCCTGTCGTTCTTGTCAAACTGGAATTCTTCTTCGAGCAGATTTCCTGCAAAAAAGATCCGTAAGGCACATGCGGAAAAGTAGAAGTTCAAATTTTCATGTGATTTCATAGACAGTACCTCATCCTGGGAACGAGACCAGTGCATAACAAGGTTTTTCCATTCAATGTCTTCTAAATTTAGCACAGGAGACTTCACCGGAAATTCGTTTATAGACTTGCCATCAAAGTGTGATTTCCTCAGGTAACACCGATACTGCTGCAATGCTTCCTTGAAAAGCACAAGCAAGCTTTGCTCGTCATGACTATCCAGATTGACCCTCGCCTAGTTACAACAATGTAATGTAAATCATTGATGTGTTCAATCAGCAGAAAACAGGAAAATAATAGCCATGAATAATAGCACTTACACGTAAGTTGGACAGGAAGATGTGAAAATGGTGTTTGTCTTCACAATAATCTTCCCATGATGGGAATATATGCACGTAGTCCCTAACAACATTGAAAGCATTGTCTTTTAAACTGGGAATAAATGGAATGGGGTTCCAATCTGCAGGAATTGGCCGTCTCTGCAGTTGGGATAGGTCTTCGGCCGGTGGACTTGCTGTACTTTTTGCTGGAGTGGGATTTTTCTGTGGTACAGCTGGTGCTATGGCAAATGAAATCGGTATACCTTTTGTTGGAGTGCAGGTCCTGTGTGGTGGGGCTAGTTGTGTGGCCAGTGAAGTATGGGTACAGTCTGTTGGAGTCGGTCCTACCTTTTGTGTCACTGGTTGTACAACCAATATAAGTGGGGTGTTGTCTGATTTCTCTGGCACCACCACGTTTTTCAAGGACTTCGCTGGTGCTCCTTCAGGTTCGGCAATCACCCTCTTCCTTTTTGATGTCTGATGCACAAGAACAACATTTGAGTGGAAAAACATGGTATGATGATAGATGAAATATGTATTGATAATGGATGGGCATGGCATCTCGACATATATGATGAGTAAACTAAGCAGATGGCGGTGCAAAAAAGTAGAAGAAATGCAAGACAACATATGCAAGATACCCGCAATCAATAAAACATTGCCAAATTAGAACAGGCACCTTGATGGGTGAACAGGACAGGCCATCTGCCTTTGACTCCTCGAGGTTAGAATAGTCATTAGGATCATATTCTGAACAGGAATCAACAGGTGGGGAGCGTATGAGTTTCATTGCATCCAGAATGGCACTCAATGCCTTGGTGCCAATTTTGTAAGTCATTGCAGTGTTTAGCTTCAAGAGTGGACTGCTGCTAGTGCGACACAAAGCAGCTACACAGATCATAGTGTAGATATAACGGGAAAACCTTAAGCATCAGAGTAAAATTAGCAAAGTGGAACTTGCTAGAATATATGTGCTAGTATTGCCGGTACGGCTAGAAAGGCTTCAGATACCAGCTCTCTTCAAGTGAAGGTGCGGTACTGTTAATATCAGTGTAACTCTCAAAGGGACACAGCTCCCCGTATTCCTCTATATCTTATAGGATTTAAAGTGGGCAGGCCACTACAAATCCTATTCCTATGTTTACAAGATCCTACGAATCAAAGAGGCTCAAAGTGTCCATCACAACCGACCGTATAGACCTCTACACTACAAATGTCCCTGCTCATCTTCAGTACAAGGAACATACTGTACTACTATCATACTCCCTCCGTTCCAAAATATAACTCTTGGTAGAGATTTCCACTATGGATCACATACAGATGTATCCAGATACATTTTAGAGTGTAGATTCACTCATTTTGCTCTATATGTAGTCCATGGTAGAATCTATACAAAGACCTGTATTTAGGAACGGAGAAAGTACATCTTAAAGAAGAACGGAAGAGGAACATGGTAAAGAAGAGCCAGCAGATTTTGGATAATAAAATGTTGGTTGCGCAGTGCCCACACATGATGAACCAGAGCGCATTAAGAATGCAACTCCCAGCTGTCTCTCGATTTCATTGCAGAGGGTTGGATGAAGATCCTACGTCTCCTAACCCTTCTTCTTCCTCATCTCTGATTCTTCCCATACAGAACACCGCACGGCGTCGCCGCGCCCGGCCCCCACCTGTCTCCCCACCACCCCCACCCCAACCCCCACCCGCGTCGAGTTTTTTGTTCGGCGAGGCCCCACAAACCACCCGAGCCCCCTCGATCGCACCGGCGAACTCCGCGAGCTCTGAAAAATCGACTGACCCAAATTTTGAAATTTAGTCTTGTGATTTAACTAGTGTGGAATATAAAAGGGAAAACCATAAGCATTGGAGTATAGTGTTGAGGCGTGCATGGCGGATCTGAAAGTGCAAAACCGGGGACAAAGGCAACTTCGCAACCAAGACAAGAAAAATCAGGTAAAAGCAGTGGCGATCTATTTTTGCTGCGATAAATAAGTTGAGCAGATACGAAAAGAGTACCGCCTCTGTGCGCACCGTGTACGGCATCTGCTGAGAATTTGACGTGCTGCGGTAGCGATGGCTGTCCGGCATGGAAGGCAGATCTAGGAGGGTAGACCGGGCGGCGGGCACGCGTGACGACGGTCATAGGAGCAGCGCCCGCAAGTGGACGACGGCGGGATGAAAGCGAGAGGACGGGATGCAAGGATCCGGTCCAAAGCCGTGATGAGAGAGTCGATCTCTTGTAATGGACGGTGGCGTCGGGGTATCAGCTCCGGCATGGTGGAGGAGGACGAGGTGGATGGGGTGGCGGACGGCGGAGGACGGAGGAGGGTGGGGTGGAGAGGGTGTTTTGGCGCCCACGGAGTATGAATGGGGAAAAGGGAGGTAGAGACGAAGGGGGGAACCATGTATTCAGGGCGCGCTTGTCTCAAATGCGAGGAAATTTACAAACTTAGCCCCCGTTTCAAATTTCTACTACATCACAGCAACATTAGTCGGTTGGGGATAGGACGGTAATCTTGCATACACCGAATATTTGCCGACGAGAGTTTGTTTTTGGCGCCCACCGTGTATGAATATGAATCGGGGAGGGAGTCGATTACGGCCGAGGACACACTGTGTTTTGGCACCCACCGTGTATGAATCCGGGTGAGAGGCGGTTACGTCACGTTTGGGTGAAATTACAAACCTACCCCTATCGAAACCTATAGAAATCCAGCAGATAGGCTTTGCGTGGCAGGGATAGGCAGTAGTGATTTCCATCTCACAGATTTTGGTTTCGGGCGGTTATTGCGACTTTCCCTGCTTCATTCAAATTTTGCAGAGTGCACGTTTACCATGCCAACTCAATTCGAATCCCGTTTGTATTCTATTTTTTCTGGGCGGGATCCATTTTCAATTGGAATTACATTCTATATATACATCATTTTTTATATATACTTTCAAAAGCACAACAAAGAATTCTGCTCCTTTATATATATAATATGATTTACAAATACAACAATCTCGAAATCTTAAGGTTGAATTCTAAAAAAATGTAACCAAATTATGTTCTACTAAAATGTATGGATCAGTAATATCTACATATTAAATAACATAGATGTGCGTGGATTCATATGAGTATGCATGTTTGATAGATCAATTTTGGTTCGAGTATGGATTACATGTATCATCATCTCGAATTCAAATATTTGAATACCTTTTTTGTTCACTCCTTTCACGCCCATCTCTCTCGCATGCATGCTCCTTCAGGTAGCTATCACTCTCTTTTCTCCAGCTCACCCGCACGCTCACTTCATGTTTCTCCTATCCTCGCAAACATGGTCTCTCGACGTCTCCCTTGAGAAGTGTCACACTCTCCCTATCATTATACATTACACAGTTTTCATTATCTCTCACGTATCTACTATTCTCTGGTATCACTCGGTACCTAAGCTGATGGGGGGGGCAATTCAAGAAGTTTACCACAAAATCTTCTTCAAAAGCATTGCCTTTATTCTACATTTTGTTAAGAGTAAATATAGATGTGATAATATACGAAAAATGGAGAATATTTAAAGATAAGATGAAGAGTGATGCTACATAACCAAGTAGCTATAAATGTAAGTGCAGCGATACAGGCAAAAGGTATAGCCAAGAGCAATGCACAGCAAAACTTCTTCCAAGTACCAACCTTATGGTAAGAGTAATATAGATCCTGATGTGTGAAAATGGAGGGCAAAGGAAAAATAAGCTTGCAGAGTGATGGTACATGCACAAACTACCTGTCATTGTAAGTACACTGATAAAGGACATCATGTACTTACAAGAACAATGCAAGCTAAAAAAACATTGGCATTGGATATATTCTACACTAATGTAACCATTCATACAGATCAGATAATTTGGAGCGAACAATTGATAAGAAAGCTATCATGCATACTGCTGTCACATAATGAACCAGGTATGTATGCAAGTACAGTGATACAGGACAACAGGTACTAACAAGAGCAAAGCAGCGGGCAGCATATTTGAGATATCCTGTCGTTCTTGTCAAACCGGAATTCTTCTTCGAGCAGTTTTCCTGCAAAAAAGATCCGTAAGGCACATGCGGAAAAGTAGAAGTTCAAATTGTCATGTGATTTCATAGACAGTACCTCATCCTGGAAACGAGACCAGTGCATAACAAGGTTTTTCCATTCAATGTCTTCTAAATTTAGCACATGAGACTTCACCAGGAATTCGTTTATAGACTTGCCATGAAAGTGTGATTTCCTCAGGTAAAACCGATACTGCTGCAATGCTTCCTTGAAAAGCACAAGCAAGCTTTGCTCGTCATGACTATCCAGATTGACTCTCGCCTAGTTACAACAATGTAATGTAAATCATTGATGTGTTCAATCAGTAGAAAACATGAAAATAATAGCCATGAATAATAACACTTACACGTAAGTTGGACAAGAAGATGTGAAAATGGTGTTTGTCTTCACAATAATCTTCCCATGATGGGAATATATGCACGTAGTCCCTAACAACATTGAAAGCATTGTCTTTTAAACTGGGAATAAATGGAATGGGGTTCCAATCTGCAGGAATTGGCCGTCTCTGCAGTTGGGATAGGTCTTCGGCCGGTGGACTTGCTGTACTTTTTGCTGGAGTGGGATTTTTCTGTGGTACAGCTGGTGCTATGGCAAATGAAATCGGTATACCTTTTGCTGGAGTGCAGGTGTGTGTGGGGCTAGTGGTGTGGCCAGTGAAGTATGGGTAGTCTGCTGGAGTCGGTCCTACATTTTGTGTCACTGTGTACAACAATATAAGTGGGGTGCTGTCTGATTTCTCCGGCACCACCACGTTTTTCAAGGACTTTGCTGGTGCTCCTTCAGGTTCGGCAATCACCCTCTTCCTTTTTGATGTCTGATGCACAAGAACAACATTTGAGTGGGAAAACATGGTATGATGACAGATGGATGTATTGATAATGGATGGGCATGGCATCTCGACATATATGATGAGTAAACTAAGCAGATGGCGGTGCAACAAAGTAGAAGAAATGCAAGACAACATATGCAAGATACCCGCAATCAATAAAACATTGCCAAATTAGAAGGCACCTTGATGGGTGAACAGGACAGGCCATCTGCCTTTGACTCCTCGAGGTTAGAATAGTCATTAGGATCATATTCTGAACAAGAATCAACAGGTGGGGAGCGTATGAGTTTCATTGCATCCAGAATGGCACTCAATGCCTTGGTGCCAATTTTGTAAGTCATTGCAGTGTTTAGCTTCAAGAGTGGACTGCTGCTAGTGCGACACAAAGCAGCTACACAGATCATAGTGTAGATATAACGGGAAAACCTTAAGCATCAGAGTAAAATCAGCAAAGTGGAACTTGCTGGAATATATGTGCTAGTATTGCCGGTACGGCTAGAAAGGCTTCGGATACCAGCTCTCTTCAAGTGAAGGTGCGGTACTATTAATATCAGTGTAACTCTCAAAGGCGACACAGCTCCCCGCATTTCCTTGCTATTCTTATAGGATTCAAGTGGGCAGGCCACTACAAATCCTATTCCTATGTTTACAAGATCCTACGAATCAAAGAGGCTCAAAGTGTCCATCACAACCGACCGTATAGACCTCTACACTGCAAATGTCCCTGCTCATCTTCAGTACAAGGAACATACTGTACTACTATCATACTCCCTCCGTTCCAAAATATAAGTCTTGGTAGAGATTTCCACTATGGATCACATACAGATGTATCCAGATACATTTTAGAGTGTAGATTCACTCATTTTGCTCCATATGTAGTCCATGGTGGAATCTATACAAAGACTTGTATTTAGGAACGGAGAGAGTACATATTAAAGAAGAACGGAAGAGGAACATGGTAAAGAAGAGCAAGCAGATTTTGGATAATAAAATGTTGGTTGCGCAGTGCCCACACATGATGAACCAGAGCGCATTAAGAATGCAACTCCCAGCTGTCTCTCGACCATTTCAGGCGGTTGGATGAAGATCCTACATCTCCTAACCCTTCTTCTTCCTTGTCTCTGATTCTTCCCATATAGAACACCGCACGGGCCGCCGGCCGGACCACCGGCCCCCACCGCCTGTGTTCCTCCGCCACCCCACCCTTGCCCCAACCCTCACCCGCGTCGAGTTTTCTTCATTCGGTGAGGCCCCACAACCACCCGAGCCCCTTCGATCGCACCGGCGAACTCCAGCAAGCTCTGAAAAATCGACTGACCCAATTTTGCAATTTATTCTACTGTGATTTAATTAGTGTGGAATATAAAAGGGGAAAACCATAAGCATTGGGAGTATAGTGTTGAGCGTGCCATGGCAGATCTGAAGGTGCAAACTGGACAAAGGCAACTTCGCAACCAAGACAAGAAATCAGAGTAAAGCAGTGGTGATCTATTTTCTTGCTGCGATAAATAAGTTGAGCAGATATGAAAGAGTACCGCCTCTGGTGCGTGTCCCCGTGTACGCATCTGCTGAGAATTTGATGGTGATGCGGTAGCGATGGCTGTCGGCGGCGTGGAAGCAGATCTAGGAGGGTAGACGATGGCGGCGGGGCGCGGTGGACGAGATGGTCGTAGGAGCGGCGCTGGCAAGGTGGACGACGGCAGGGATGAAGCGAGAGGACGGGATGCAAGGATCCCGGTCCGAAGCCGTGGATGAGAGAGGTCGATCTCTTGTAATGGACGGCGGCGTCAGGGTATCAGATCCGGCATGGTGGAGGAGTACGGCGGTGGATGGGGTGGCGGACGGCGGTGAACGGACGGAGGAGGGTGGGGTGGAGAGGGTGTTTTGGCGCCCACGGAGTACGAATGGGGAAAAGGGAGGTAGAGAGGAAGGGGGAACCATGTATTCAGGGCGCGCTTGTCTCAAATGCGAGGAAATTTACAAACTTAGCCCCCGTTTCAAATTTCTACTACATCACAGCAACATTAGTCGGTTGGGGATAGGACGGTAATCTCGCATACACCGAATATTTGCCGACGAGAGTTTGTTTTTGGCGCCCACCGTGTATGAATATGAATCGGGGAGGGAGTCGATTTCGGCCGAGGACACACTGTGTTTTGGCGCCCACCGTGTATGAATCCGGGTGAGAGGCGGTTACGTCACGTTTGGGTGAAATTACAAACCTACCCCTATCGAAACCTATAGAAATCCAGCAGATAGGCTTTGCGTGGCAGGGATAGGCAGTAGTGATTTCCATCTCACAGATTTTGGTTTCGGGCGGTTATTGCGACTTTCCCTGCTTCGTTCAAATTTTGCAGAGTGCACGTTTACCGTGCCAACTCAATTCGAATCCCGTTTGTATTCTATTTTTTTCGGGCGGGATCCATTTTCAATTGGAATTACATTCTATATACATCATTTTTTATATATACTTTCAAAAGCACAACAAAGAATTCTGCTCCTTTATATGTATAATATGATCTAAAAATACAACAATCTCGAAATTTTAAGGTTGAATTCGAATTTTTTAACCAAATTATGTTCTACTAAAATGTATGGATCAGTAATATCTACATATTAAATAACATAGATGTGCGTGAATTCATATGAGTATGCATGTTTGATAGATCAATTTTGGTTCGAGTATGGATTACATGTATCATCATCTCGAATTCAAATATTTGAATCCCTTTTTTGTTCACTCCTTTCACGCCCATCTCTCTCGCATGCATGCTCCTTCAGGTAGCTATCACTCTCTTTTCTCCAGCTCACCCGCACGCTCACTTCATGTTGCTCCTATCCTCGCAAACATGGTCTCTCGACGTCTCCCTTGAGAAGGGTCACACTCTCCCTATCATTATAAATTACACGGTTTTCATTATCTCTCACGTCTCTACTGTTCTCTGGTATCACTCGGTACCTAAGCTTTCTTTTTCACCGCCAAACACACAGTCTCCACTCGTCTTTCACTTTGTCTTTCTCTCTATGGGATTCTCTCACACACCCTAGAATCTCTCTCGTTTT
>NC_053027.1:88816615-88828372 GCF_003073215.2 Triticum urartu
GAACTATTTTTAGCACTTAAAAAATGTAGTTTCATAGGAATATAAAAGTGCAGACAATGTGATTCTCAGAGAAGAAACTGCAAGTTTCAGTTTCAGATAAGAAACTCCAAGTTCAGTTTCAGATAAGAAACTACAACTTTCAGAGGCAGAGCATTTATATTAACACAGCCTTTTCAAACAGTGTTAACATCATGTTGGGAGTTTTATTCATGGTCAAAACTGGAACTACCAGCCAGTTAACATCATGCTGATCAACATTCATGCATAGCACATCTTCATATGATGCACAGTCAAAAAGATATGTTATTCTCAAAATGCCCACACAATGTCGAGTGTGCTAAAAATAGAGAAAATGAGGGATGAAGTTTTGGCAAGTGTTGGACGTGGTGTGCCTAGATGATAATTGGGACCCGCATGTCAATAAAGCCAGAGGCAAAAATTTTGGAGATATTTTCTCTGCACAGGTGGAATCGAACCCGGGCGGAACAGCTGTCGGGTAGTGTCACTCGACAACTAGGCTAGTTCAGTTGTTTCGTTACTAATAAGGCACTTCCTCAGGTGGTCGGATCTCCTCATGCGTCTTTGTGCGCTCGCCGTGGCGCCGCTATCTGCCGTTGTGAACATGCTGAACAAACGAGAGGAATCTGGAGAGGACTGTACATGGAGAGGCGGACAGTCGGGACCCACCAGGTCTATGGCCGTACGCAAGCAAGTGAATACTTCCTCCTAATGCTATACTGACGTTGGGGCCCACGGGTTTGTCAACATAGTTACATTTTTTAGGTGCTTCAACGTAGTTATTAAGGAGATAAATTCACAACGAAGTCGGGGAGCTGGCAAGTATCATTTATTATCACTTGGGCAGCAAGTATCAGCTGGGTTTTGGGCTGCCCCGTCTAGGCTTTCTTTTTAACATGCGCAGCCCACGACCTCAGATGGGAGGTCCATAGGCATGTTTGTATTTTCTTGAGGACCGTCATGTATCGACCGGCCTATGGACCTCCTATCCGAGGTTTTATTTTTCCTGAAACATCGGCAGCCCAATTTATATATTTTTTATTTGAATAAAACGCAGAGGTCTGTTCGATTTTTCTATATAAGAAAAGGAACGCCTAGTCCAACTTATATTTCCCTTCTAACTATATTATATATTTAAATTATTTTATATGTTATTATATATTATTATTATTGTCATCGTATATTTAACAGATACTTACATATGTAAGAAAACAAAATCCAACATCTTATTAACTTATAAAAATAATTTCTTAACAATAACATCCTGGATTTTTTTGGCAACGAAAATCCTGATGATTGTGTACAAAAGCTTGGTAAGATTTAAGGACCAATGTAATAATAAATCACTTATTATATATATATATATAACAAAATGCTCAGTTTCTATTTATCTTTTGATAACATTGCTGCGCCCACCTCAACATTTTAATTAGAATCAGCGCAGCAAAATTGTGTATTTCCAGAAAGTGCAAATGGCATGTAATTTTTTAGGAAAAACATAAATGGGCTGCATGGACGCTACATTATTTGTTCACTCAGCCCAGCTAATAGATTGTAATTCAAAAAAAGAACAAATTGACTGTAAATTCTACCCCGCAAAAAAAGACTGTAAATTCTAAAAAAATGGGTTGAATACGTGCCACATGTTTGGAGACTAAAATGCGGGCTAATAGGTCGAAGCCAATGCAAGTCGTTGTCAACTTAGTCAAAAAATGATTCTGACATCGTTAGCTGTTGGATTTACATCCAATGACCGACATCCATCTTCAATCTCTCGTCTTCTTCCTCCAGCGCCGCCGGGACCACCTGCTCCCGCCTCCTGCTACTAGCAGCTCTGCTTAGCACGCTTCGCTGTGAAGTGCTACTCCACCATTGGCCAGGCCATCCCTCCACCCCTCCACACCTCATGTTCTTCTCCACCGACTGTCGAACCACACCGCACCAGAACCAGTTAACCCTCGTACACCTCTCCGTCCGCGACTCTACTCCCGCGTCTTCCCATCTCCGGCTCGTTGCTGTCCGGGGCCTCGCAGTCATCCACCACCTTGGATGCGCTTGACGCGGAGTGGTCAACATGGTCAACGAACGACACCATCGGAAGTAGATTGTGTGTGGAAAGGCTGATAGCTGGGTCCATGGCCGCACGCAAGGAAATGCCTCCTTATTACGCGTAAAATAATGATTCCCCCACCTGACAGCTGGGACCCACCGGAAGGGCCTTTGTATTTCATGAAAAAAACGGTCCCACCGCTGATAGGTTGGACCCACCAGCTATATCTTCGCATGCAAGAAAGTGCCTCCTTATTACGCACAAAAAATGAATACCCCCTGCTAGCTGGAACCCATAATAGTGGGAGGCTGACTTGTGGGCCAACTAAGTTGACGGGGACGGAGGACTTTGTCAACTTAGTCAATATGAGCGATTCTAGCTCTAGTGACCGTACGATGTCCATCCAACGGCCGTAGTGCTTCTTCAACCTCTGGTCTTCTTGCTCCAGCCACACAAACCAGCGTCGGTCGTGCCTCGTGCTCCTGCCTCCCGTGGCCGGCTGCGATGCCGCGGAGGCCTCACCGCCCCTACTACTCCCACCGCTGGCCAGTACATCCCTCTACTCACCCACACCCCCTGTTATTCTACGGCGACGGCAGTCTCACACCACAGCGAACCAGTGAACCCTCATACTCCTCTATGCGTGGGCATCCACTTCCGCGTCTTCCCCGGCTCTGCATCGTCCCCTTCCTAGGCCTCGCCGTCGTCCACTGCCCTGGTGCTCTCGGCGCGGCGTGGTCAATGTGGTCAAGGAACGACTTCCATTGGACATGGACTGTACGTGGAGAGGTTGACGGCTGGGTCCATGGCCGCAGCAAGGAAGTGCCTCCTTATTACGCGGAAAATAATGATTCCTCCACCTGACAGCAGGGACCCACCGGACGGGCAACCGTATTTCGTGAAAAAAAACATTTCCCCCCTGACTGCTGGGACCTACCAGCGGCATCTTCGCACTCAAGGAAGTGCGTTCGGGCAAAAAACGATTCACCCCCTGACTACTGGGACCCACCAGCTACATCTTCACATGCAAGGAAGTGCCTGACAGTTGGGACCCACCTGGTCGAAGCGTACGTACCGTTGTCATTCTGGTCGCGAACGTGTACGTACATACTGATCGATGTAGAGGTGTGCATGTGTAGTAGTAGAGGCGCGCACGTAGCATGTACACGTACGTACAACGGCCAGTGTGCAACAAAGAAAATACGGCCACATACGTACATACGGGCGGGGTCTCGAACGCCTACTCGTGCATACGTACGGCCAGGGCTCGTGTAAATGGCTGGGTCGGAATGGAGAAACGGCGTCGTCGGCGACCGCAAAAAAGAACAACAGCGTCGTCGTCGTGTTCATGGGGAGGCAATGGAATGCGTCGTGTTCATCAGGAGGCAACGGAACGCGTGGGATCCAACCGGGTTGGACGGAACAACTGATGAAAACGAGGCCTGGCGTACCGCGGAATGGAGGAAACGGCCTTGTATTCGACCGGCCACGTTTGAAACGGGATCCTGTTCATCGGGAGGGGTCTGGCGTACCGCAAAACGGAGGAAACGGACCTCCTACAGTCAGAACGGTGTCCTGTTGATTGGGAGGGGTGTGGCGTACCACAAAACGGAGGAAACAGACTTGTGTTGGAGCGCTACGGTCGAAACAAGGGTCCTGTTCATCGGGAGGGGTGTGGCGTACCGCAAAACGGGACTCCACGAGATACTGTTCATCTCCACCGTCGACCCCCTCCACCCTCCACGGGCTACTGTTCATCCACCATCGACCTCCTCCAGCCTCCACCTGTGACTGTTCATCCACGGACTCCTGTTCATCCAACCTCCACCGCGCGCTACTCCACCGGCTATTGTTCAACCAGCCCTCTCCACGGGCTCCTGTTCAACCACCCCTCCACGGGCTACTGTTCATCTAGCTCTCTGAAGGAAATATGCCCTAGAGGCAATAATAAAGTTATTATTTATTTCCTTATAATCATGATAAATGTTTATTATTCATGCTAGAATTGTATTAACAGGAAACATAATACATGTGTGAATACATAGACAAACAAAGTGTCACTAGTATGCCTCTACTTGACTAGCTCGTTAATCAAAGATGGTTATGTTTCCTGACCATGAACAATGAGTTGTTATTTGATTAACGAGGTCACATCATTAGTTGAATGATCTGATTGACATGACCCATTCCATTAGCTTAGCACCCGATCGTTTAGTATGTTGCTATTGCTATCTTCATGACTTATACATGTTCCTATAACTATGAGATTATGCAACTCCCGTTTACCGGAGGAACACTTTGGGTACTACCAAACGTCACAACGTAACTGGGTGATTATAAAGGAGTACTACAGGTGTCTCCAATGCTACATGTTGGGTTGGCGTATTTCAAGATTAGGTTTTGTCACTCCGATTGTCGGAGAGGTATCTCTGGGCCCTCTCGGTAATGCACATCACATAAGCCTTGCAAGCATTACAACTAATATGTTAGTTGTGAGATGATGTATTATGGAACGAGTAAAGATACTTGCCGGTAACGAGATTGAACTAGGTATTGGATACCGACGATCAAATCTCGGGCAAGTAACATACCGATGACAAAGGGAACAACGTATGTTGTTATGCGGTCTGACCGATAAAGATCTTCGTAGAATAGGTAGGAGCCAATATGGGCATCCAGGTCCCGCTATTGGTTATTGACCGGAGACGTGTCTCGGTCATGTCTACATTGTTCTCGAACCCGTAGGGTCTGCACGCTTAAGGTCACGATGACAGTTATATTATGAGTTTATGCATTTTGATGTACCGAAGGTTGTTCGGAGTCCCGGATGTGATCACGGACATAACGAGGAGTCTCGAAATGGTCGAGACATAAAGATTGATATATTGGAAGCCTATGTTTGGATATCGGAAGTGTTCCGGGTGAAATCGGGATTTTACCGGAATACCGGGAGGGTTACCGGAACCCCCCGGGAGCTATATGGGCCATAGTGGGCCTTAGTGGAAAAGAGAAGGGGCTTCCATAGATGGGCTGCGCGCCTCCCCCTTCCCCTAGTCCTATTAGGACTAGGAGAGGTGGTCGGCCCCCTCCTCCTCTTTTCCCCCTCCGTGAATCCTATTCCAACTAGGATTGGGGGGGGGGATCCAACTCCCAGAGGGAGTAGGACTCTCCTGGCGCGCCAAGCTTGGCCGGCCAGCCTCCCCCCCCCTCTACTCCTTTATATACTGAGGTAGAGGCACCCCAGAAACACACAAGTTGATCCACGTGATCTATTCCTTAGCCGTGTGCGGTGCCCCCAGCCACCATATTCCTCGATAATACTGTAGCGGAGTTTAGGCGAAGCCCTGCTGCTGTAGTGCATCAAGATCGTCACCACGCCGTCGTGCTGACGGAACTCTTCCCCGACACTTTGCTGGATCGGAGTCCAGGGATCGTCATCGAGCTGAACGTGTGCTCGAACTCGGAGGTGCCGTAGTTTCGGTGCTTGATCGGTTGGATCGTGAAGACATACGACTACTTCCTCTACGTCGTGTCAGCGCTTCCGCAGTCGGTCTGCGTTGGGTACGTAGACAACACTCCCCTCTCGTTGCTATGCATCACATGATCTTGCGTGTGCGTAGGAAATTTTTTGAAATTACTACGTTCCCCAACACTCTCCACCGTCTACTATTCATCCAGCCCTCCACGGGGTCGTCCTGTTCATCCAGCCCTCCACGGGGTCCTGTTCATCCAGCCCCAACCGACTCGATCGATCGGGGTCCTGTTCATCCAGAGGCAACACCACGGGATCCTGTTCATCCACCCCCACCGGGAACTGTTCATCCAAACCCCCCAGCAACACTCACTGTTCATCTAGAGGCAGTATCGATCGGCTTCAGTTAGCAGCAGTAGCGAAGGAATCGCTCGATCGAGTTCAGTTAACAGCCATCGATCGATCGCTCGGGTTCAGTAACGCGTAGCCTGTAGTGCAATCGCTCGGGTTCAGTAGGTGAATGCCTTGCTCGGGTTCAGTTAGAGCCCAACGCCTCGCACCCACGCGCATGTGTGAAAGTGCAACTATCCCTAGGTGGTTTTGGTAATTCATAATAACATATAGCTCATTGAGCTAATGCTATTCCAAGATGATTATTTCAGGAAAGCTCAATGATTGGCATGGCATGGATGGTGAAAGTGGAACCCTCAAAATGCTAAGGACAAAGGATTGGCTCAAGATCAAAAGCTCAAGACTCTTCATTTCATATTTTAGTGATCCAAGATCACATTGAGTCTTTAGGAAAAGCCAATACTATCAAGGAGGGATGAGGTGTTGCTTAATGAGCCTCTTGCTTCATGTGCTTAGTGATATGCTCCAAAACCCTCAACTACTTTCCCATATCCACACATGACCTAAAGCCTAAGCCAAACTCGGTCCGATTCTTTCTATCCGGCGCCACCGAGTTTCACTTGTCATAAGCCACTGCCAAACCCTAGCAATTCGGTTCTACCGATAGGGATCTCGGTCTCACCGAGATGGGATTGCAAACTCTCTGTTTCCCTTTCGTAACTTTTCGGTCTCACCAAAAGAGCGGATCGGTCCCACCGAGATTGCAATGTAAATTCAGTGTTTCCTTTTTGTAACTTTTCGGTCTCACCGAAAGAGCAAATCGGTCCCACCGAGTTTACCTGACCAACTCTCTGGTTAGCTAATTACCAAATTTGGTCTCACCGAGTTTGTGTAATCGGTCTCACCGAGATTATGTTATGCCCAAACCCTAACCATATCGGTCCTACCGAGTTGCATGTCAGTCCCACCGAAAATCTCTAACGATCACTAGGTTTACATTTTCGGTCCGACCGAGTTTGTTGATTCGGTCCCACCGAGATTGGAAAACTGTGTGTAACGGTTGGATTTTGTGTGGAGGCTATATATACCCCTCCACCTCCTCTTCATTCATGGAGAGAGCCATCAGAACACATACACAATTCCAACTCATATGTTCTGAGAGAGAACCACCTACTCATGTGTTGAGACCAAGATATTCCATTCCTACCATATGAATCTTGATCTCTAGCCTTCCCCAAGTTGCTTTCCACTCAAATCTTCTTTCCACAAAATCCAAATCCTATGAGAGAGAGTTGAGTGTTGGGGAGACTATCATTTGAAGCACAAGAGCAAGGAGTTCATTACCTACACACCATTTGTTACTTCTTGGAGAGTGGTGTCTCCTAGATTGGCTAGGTGTCACTTGGGAGCCTCCGACAAGATTGTGGAGTTGAACCAAGGAGTTTGTAAGGGCAAGGAGATCGCCTACTTCGTGAAGATCTACCGCTAGTGAGGCAAGTCCTTTGTGGGCGATGGCCATGGTGGGATAGACAAGGTTGCTTCTTCGTGGACCCTTTGTGGGTGGTTGCTTCTTCGTGGACCCTTCGTGGGTGGTTGCTTCTTCGTGGACCCTTCATGGGTGGAGCCCTTCGTGGACTCGCGCAACCATTACCCTTTGTGGGTGGAGCCCTTCGTGGACTCGCGCAACCGTTACCCTTTGTGGGTGGAGCCCTCCGTGGACTCACGCAACCGTTACCCTTTGTGGGTTGAAGTCTCCATCAACGTGGATGTAGGATAGCACCACCTATCCGAACCACGGGAAAAACATCCGTGTCTCCAATTGCGTTTGAATTCTCCAAACCCTTCCCTTTACATTCTTGCAAGTTGCATGCTTTACTTTCCGCTGCCAATATACTCTTTGCATGCTTGCTTGAATTGTGTGATGATTGCTTGACTTGTCCTACAATAGCTAAAATCTGCCAAGAACTAAAATTGGGAAAAGGTTAAGTTTTTATTTGGTCAAGTAGTCTAATCACCCCCCCCCCCTCTAGACATACTTTCGATCCTACAGTGTGTGTACGAGAGAAATGCGCAACCCTTCGTTCATCGCTCGGCCCCGACCACCCACCGTAACCGGGAACACCTCGATATTTTCCTCGCCCTCGCTTCTACCATGGGTTTTTCCGTCATGGACGGCCCAAAGAATGTCATGCAGCTGCGTCTCCGGCACGCCCAGGACGAAAAGCCCATTTTCTGTCATGATTTTTTGTCATAGAAGTAGGAGCCCACCACATCTATGATGATACTGGGTTTTGTCACAATTATCGTCATAGAAGTGTCATAAGTATGACAAAAAATCGTTCAGCCCAAAATGTCACGGATGTGTCTTTTTTTGTAGTGTTATCGGGAAGATTAACTCCCACTTGATTCAAGTGATTGTAGTACTCAGACATTCTGAGCACATGCTCACTCGTTGAGCTATTCTCCTCCATCTTGTAGGCAAAGTACTATCAGAGGTCTCCTACCTCTCGACACGGGCATGAGTATGAAATACCAATTTCAACTCTTAGAACATCTTATATGCTCTGTGGTGTTCAAAAGCATTTTTGAAGTCCCGGTTCTAAGCCGTAAAGTATGGTGCACTAAACTATTAAGTAGTCATCCTACCGAGCTTTGTAAAACATTCATAACGTCTGCATTTGCTCCTGCAATAGTTATGTCACCTAGCGGTGCATTAAGGACATAATTCTTCTGTGCAGCAACGAGGATAATCCTCAGATCACGGATCC
Organism: Triticum urartu; assembly: GCF_003073215.2. Taxonomy (NCBI): domain Eukaryota; kingdom Viridiplantae; phylum Streptophyta; class Magnoliopsida; order Poales; family Poaceae; genus Triticum; species Triticum urartu. The sequence continues at coordinate 88,825,275 of NC_053027.1, forward strand.
AATCCGCATCATTGCTACTATCATCTTTCAACATAGTTTTCTCTAGGGACATATCATAAATAAAACGGGGAAGCTATACACGAGCAATTGATCTACAACATAGATATGCAACTACTATCAGGACTAAGTTCATGATAAATTTAAGTTCAATTAATCCTATTACTTAAGAACTCCCACTTAGATAGACATCCCTCTAATCATCTAAGTGATCACGTGATCCAAATCAACTAAACCATGTCCGGTCATCACGTGAGATGGAGTAGTTTTCAATGGTGAACATCACTATGTTGATCATATCTACTATATGATTCACGCTTGACCTTTCGATCTCCAGTGTTCCGAGGCCATATCTGCATATGCTAGGCTCGTCAAGTTTAACCTGAGTATTCCGCATGTGCAAAACTGGCTTGCACCCGTTGTATGTGAACGTAGAGCTTATCACACCCGATCATCACGTGGTGTCTCGGCACGACGAACTGTCGCAATGGTGCATACTCAGGGAGAACACTTGTACCTTGAAATTTAGTGAGAGATCATCTTATAATGCTACCGCCGAACTAAGCAAAATAAGATGCATAAGGATAAACATCACATGCAATTAAAATATGTGACATGATATGGCCATGATCATCTTGCGCCTTTGATCTCCATCTCTAAAGTACCGTCATGATCTTTATCATCACCGGCATGACACCATGGTCTCCATCATCTTGATCTCTATCAACGTGTCATCACATGGTCGTCTCGCCAACTATTGCTATCGCATAGCGATAAAGTAAAGCAATTATTTGGCGCTTGCATCTTATGCAATAAAGAGACAACCATAAGGCTTCTGCCAGTTGCCGATAACTTCAATAAAAACATGATTATCTCATACAACTTATATCTCATCACGTCTTGACCATATCACATCACAACAAGCCCTGCAAAAACAAGTTAGACGTCCTCTACTTTGTTGTTGCAAGTTTTACGTGGCTGCTACGGGTTGAGCAAGAACCGTTCTTACCTATGCATCAAAACCACAACGCAGTATAGTGATTGCTTTTTGACCTTCAGAAAGAAACATGTTCATTGAATCCGATTCAACTAAAGTTGGAGAAACAAACACCCACTAGCCAGCTGTGTGCGAAGCACGTCGGTAGAACCAATCTCGCGTAAGCGTACGCGTAATGTCGGTCTGAGCCGCTTCATCCAACAATACCGTTGAATCAAGAATCAACTAGTGACGGCAAGCAATATGTATATACCCACGTCCACAACTCCTTTGTGTTCTACTCGTGCATATAACATCTACGCATAGACCTGGCTCGGATGCCACTGTTGGGGAACGCAGTAATTTCAAATTTTCCCACGCGCACGCAAGATCTATCATGATGATGCATAGCAACAAGAGGGGAAGAGTGTTGTCCACGTACCCTCGTAGACCGTAAGCGGAAGCGTTATGACAACGCGGTTGATGTAGTCGTACGTCTTCACGATCCGACCGATCCTAGTACCAAAAGTATGGCACCTCCGCCATCTGCACACGTTCGGCTCGGTGACGTCCCACGAACTCTCGATCCAGCTGAGTGTCGAGGGAGAGATTCGTCAGCACGACGGCGTGATGGCGGTGATGATGATGCTACCGTCGCAGGGCTTCGCCTAAGCACCGCTACGATATGACCGAGGTGGATTATGGTGGAGGGGGGCACCGCACACGGCTAAGGGATCAATGATTCACATGTGTATCAATGGGGTGCCCCCCTCCCCATATATAAAGGAGTGGAGGAGGGGAGGGGCCGGCCCTCTCTATGGCATGCCCTGGGGAGTCCTACTCCCACCGGGAGTAGGATTCTCCCCACTTCCCTAGTTGTAGTAGGAGAAGAAGGGAAGGAGGAGTAGTGAAAGTGCGTTATATCGACTACAGGGGGGGTGAATAGGCGATTTTTATGAAAGTCTTCAAAACGTGTAAGTTATGAAGACAAACGATAGAAATAAACCTATTACCCTGCAGCAGAAGGTAGACTACACTAGGCAAGCCATAGTCAAGTATTCAATAGAGTGAAAGCACAATGACTAATAGCAGCAATGTAGTAAGGATCGGGTAGGAAGATATTGTGAAGCCACACAGAACATGCAGTCACTCAATGAAGACAAAAGATAGTGCGAACATACAATGACTTCACAAGGAGTAACAGTAAGTAAAGGGAAGGGAAGATGAAACCAGTGACTCACTGAAGACAATGATTTGTTGGACCAGTTCCAGTTGCTGTGACAACTGTACGTCTGGTTAGGGCGGCTAGGTATTTAAACCTTAGGACACACAGTCCCGGACACCCAGTCCTGAACACGCAGCTTAGGACACCCAGTCCTCACTGTATTCCCCTTGAGCTAAGGTCACACAGACCTTGCCTAATCACTCTGGTAAGTCTTCAAGGTAGACTCCCAAACCTTCACAGACTTCGTTCACCGGCAATCCACAATGTCTCTTGGATGCTTAGAACGCGACGCCTAACCGGCTGGAGGATGCACAGTCCTCAAGTGTAATAAGTCTTCAGATCACACAGACAAGAAGACTTAAGTGATGCCTAATTCTCTTTGGTTCTGGGTGGTTAGGGCTTTATCCTCGCAAGGAATTCTCTCTCAAAGGCTTCGAGGTGGGTTGCTCTCAAACGACAAAAGCCGTACTCTGAATCTGAGCAGCCAACCGTTTATGGTTGTAGGGGGTGGGCTATTTATAGCCACTTGGCAACCCGACCTGATTTGTCCGAAATGACCCTGGGTCACTAAGGAACTGACACGTGTTCCAACGGTCAGATTTCAAACTCACACGGCAACTTTACTTGGGCTTCAAGCAAAGCTGACTTGCCCGACTCTGGACAAGATTCGCTCTCAAAGTCTTCACTCGAAGACATAGGTTTTGTTTAAGCATCACTTCAGTCATTCTGACTGGTTCTCTTGGACCCCACTTAACAGTATGGTGGTTCCTATGACTCAACACAGAAGAAAGAGAACTACGAAAGATCTAAGTCTTCGAGCTCCATAGGCTTCATGTGGTGTCTTCTCTTGTCATAGTCTTCAATGTGAGTATCTTCATATACCACCTTTGACTTCAATGT